>NC_054742.1:5262518-5562518 GCF_018143015.1 Lytechinus variegatus | reverse complement strand
GTATTTTGCTGATTTTCGGGAGCATTTTTCAGATATTTTGTCAGTTGTAAGGTATATATTTTTTTAAATGGCATGAAAGGGCATATCTTGAAGACCCTAAATCCAAGAAAGGGTACGGGTTTGGCCATGCATGACGCAATGAGGAGCATTCAAAGGTAAGTGTTTTTGAAACTTTAGAGGGCGCTATTTCAATGACGAAAAATCAGTGATGCGTGAAAACTCAGTAGTATGTATGATATGGTACTGTAATCAACTCCTGAATATATGAGCTCGAAATGAATAAAAACAAGAAAATTATGGCCATTTTACGATTTTTTGACTTTACATTTTAATAAATATGAAGTTTTTGAAGGAAGGCTATTTCGGATTTGAATTTAAGGCATGAAGATGGCATTTTGAAGGTCAAGTTATACGTCGCAGATGACGGAGCAACTCTTGGACTATCTATAGCAATTTGTTAGAAGTCTTTAGCATGCAGGATAACTGAGATATGAAAGAATGAAAAAAGGTATTGAAATGGACTTGAAATGGACAAAATGGCGCCTGGATGGTCATGCATGAGTGATTTTGGAAAATGGAAGACGAGAGGCACAACTAGGGATGCTGGACAACATGTCTACCAAATTTGGTTGAATTTGGATGAAGGACGGAGCCAGGGTAGAGCTAACAAAACCATGTGTTAAACAAATGGGATTTTGGTGGAAGAAGAAGAAGATTACGGACTAGAACTGCAATCGTTTCAGAACGATGTGCATGCATTGACGCCTCTGATTTAATAGAGGGCAAGAAACAGAAGGAGATAGAGAGAAAACTCTAGATGATATACATTCTCAAAATATTAGAGGGCGCTATTTTTTTAAAGAATGGTCACCGATGCATAAAACACAGTTGGAGTATGTGAAATGATACAATTGGCAAACCCTGAAAACATGAGACCAAAATAAATTCAAACAAGGAAGTTATGGCAATTTAACTATTTCAAGACTTTGCACGAGAGGGCGCTATTTCTAAAGGTTATGGTCACTAATTATGGACAATATGTCTATCAAATCAAAATGAATTTGGATGAGAAACGGAGGCAGCCGAAGACTAACAAAAATTACATTTAATCAAATTGGATTTTGGCAGATTTTGCCTTCCATAGGAAGTTACATTCTCGAGTCAAACAGATTTCGTCCATTTTTAGACCATGTGGCCGCTGAACAAAGAGAGAGAGAGAGAGATAAAGACGTAGAGAGAGTAATAGAAATAAGCATACAAATTCACTGACAATTCATTAACGTAACCCAGTGTTAAGTACATATCAGAACGATGTGCATGCATGAACTGAGTTTATCAATGCAATAGACACTGTGTACAATTCTGTTGTTGATAATGTGTGCATAGTGAGCAGTATACCATGTGTTCAGATTGACTTATCTTGAAATTTTCTGTTGTAACCTATGTCGTATTTGGTATCACTGGAAAGAGTATTCCAATGCGGTGACATTGATACCACTTTTATTTGTGCGCAGGCAATAGACCGGAAGTAAATGCCATATAAAGAAAGACATTAAAAATGAAGGTTTTGCACAATAATTTGAGGCTGACGTCAGATTTTTGTCAGTTTTTGTTACAAAAGGTTAACGAACGGTTGAAGTATATATCAATACTCATATCAGCCAAGTTAGAAAGAATAAGCTTCAATAATAAGGAAATAAGAGCAAGTTGAAGTTGTGCTGGCATTAAAGTGCATTTTGGGGTATTTTGCTGATTTTCGGGAGCATTTTTCAGATATTTCGTCAGTTGTAAGGTATATATTTTTTTAAATGGCATGAAAGATCATATCTTGAAGACCCTAAATTCAAAAAAGGGTACGGGTTTGGCCACGCATGACGCAATGAGGAGCATTCAAAGGTAAGCGTTTTTGAAACTTTAGAGGGCGCTATTTCGATGCCGGAAGGTCAATGATGCGTGAAAACTCAGTAGCCTGTATGTTATGATACCGTAATCAATTCTTGAAATAATGAGTTCAAAATGAATCAAAACAAGAAAGTTATGGCCATTTTACGAATTTATGACTTTACATTTCAATAAATATGACGTTTTTGAAGGAAGGCTATTTCGGATTTGAATTTAGGACATGAAGATGGCATTTTGAAGGTCAGGTTATACGTCGCAGATGATAGAGAAAGTCTTGGACTATCTATAGCAATTTGTTAGAAGTCTGTAGCATGCAGGATAATTGAGATATGAAAGAATGAAGAATGGTATGCAAATGGACTTGAAATTGACAAAATGGCGCCTGGATGGTCATGCATGAGTGATTTTGGAAAATGGAAGACGAGAGGCACAACTAGGGATGCTGGACAACATGTCTACCAAATTTGGTTGAATTTGGATGAAGGACGGAGTCAGGGTAGAGCTAACAAAACCATGTGTTAAACAAATGGGATTTTGGTGGAAGAAGAAGAAGAAGAAGAAGACTAGAACTGCAATCGTTTCAGAACGATGTGCATGCATTGACGCCTCTGATTTAATAGAGGGCAAGAAACAGGAGGAGATCAAGAGAAAACTCTAGATGATATACATTCTCAAAATATTAGAGGGCGCTATTTTTTAAAAGAATGGTCACTGATGCGTAATACACAGTTGGAGTACATGTACGTGAAACGATACAATTGGCAAACCCTGAAAACATGAGACCAAAATAAATTCAAACAAGGAAGTTATGGCAATTTAACTATTTCAAGACTTTGCAATAGAAGGCGCTATTTCTAAAGGTTATGGTCCCTAATTATGAACAGTATGTCTACCAAATCAGAATGAATTTGGATGAGAAACGGAGGCAGGAGAGGACTAACAAAAATTACATGTTAAATTGGATTTTGGCAGATTTTGCTTTTCATAGGAAATTACATTCTCGAGTCAAACAAATTTCGTCCATTTTTAGACCATGTGGCCACTGAAGAAAGAGAGAGAGAGAGAGAAAGACGCAGAGAGAGTAATAGAAATAAGCATACAAATTCGCTGACAATTCATCAACGTAACCCAGTGTTAAGTACATACCAGAATGATGTGCATGCATAAACTGAGTTTATCGCCTTACTGGACAAATGGCGTGCCATAGTAGTTCGTTTTTTTGCGAAACCGATGCAATAGACACTGTGTACAATTCTGTTGTTGATAATGTGTACATAGTGAGCAGTATACCATGTGTTCAGATTGACTTATCTTGAAATTTTCTGTTGTGACCTATGTCGTATTTGGTATCACTGGAAAGAGTATTCCAATGCGGTGACATTGATACCACTTTTATTTTTGAGCAGGCAATAGACCGGAAGTAAATGCCATATAAAGAAAGACATTAAAAATGAAGGTTTTGCACAATAATTTGAAGCTGACGTCAGATTTTTGTCAGTTTTTGTTACAAAAGGTTGACGAACGGTTGAAGTATATATCAATACTCATATCAGCCAAGTTAGAAAGAATAAGCTTCAATAATAAGGAAATAAGAGCAAGTTGAAGTTGTGCTGGCATTAAAGTGCATTTTGGGGTATTTTGCTGATTTTCGGGAGCATTTTTCAGATATTTCGTTAGTTGTAAGGTATATATTTTTTTAATGGCATGAAAGATCATATCTTGAAGACCCTAAATTCAAAAAAGGGTACGGGTTTGGCCACGCATGACGCAATGAGGAGCATTCAAAGGTAAGCGTTTTTGAAACTTTAGAGGGCGCTATTTCGATGACGGAAGGTCAATGATGCGTAAAAACTCAGTAGCTTGTATGTTATGATACCGTAATCAATTCTTGAAATAATGAGTTCAAAATGAATCAAAACAAGAAAGTTATGGCCATTTTACGAATTTATGACTTTACATTTCAATAAATATGACGTTTTTGAAGGAAGGCTATTTCGGATTTGAATTTAGGACATGAAGATGGCATTTTGAAGGTCAGGTTATACGTCGCAGATGATAGAGCAACTCTTTGACTATCTATAGCAATTTGTTAGAAGTCTGTAGCATGCAGGATAATTGAGATATGAAAGAATGAAGAATGGTATGCAAATGGACTTGAAATGGACAAAATGGCGCCTGGATGGTCATGCATGAGTGATTTTGGAAAATGGAAGACGAGAGGCACAACTAGGGATGCTGGACAACATGTCTACCAAATTTGGATGAATTTGGATGAGGGACGGAGTCAGGGTAGAGCTAACAAAACCATGTGTTAAACAAATGGGATTTTGGTGGAAGAAGAAGAAGAAGAAGACTAGAACTGCAATCGTTTCAGAACGATGTGCATGCATTGACGCCTCTGATTTAATAGAGGGCAAGAAACAGAAAGAGATAGAAAGAAAACTGTAGATGATATACATTCTCAAAATATTAGAGGGCGCTATTTCTTAAAGGAATGGTCACTGATGCGTAAAACACAGTTAAATTATGTGAAATGATACAATTGGCAAACCCTGAAAATATGAGACAAAAATAAATTCAAAGGAAGTTATGGCAATTCAACTATTTTAAGACTTTGCAATAGAGGGCGCTATTTCTAAAGTTATGGTCACTAATTATGGATAACATGTCTACCAAATTAGAATGAATTTTGATGAGGAACGGTGGCAGGGGAGGACTAACAAATATTACATGTTAATCAAATTGGATATTAGCACATTTTGCTGTCCATAGGAAGTTACATTCTCGAGTAAAAATTTTTAGACCATATTGGCGGCCCATACGTGGTTGTTGAAAATGTGTGCATTGTGAGCAGTATACCATGTGTTCAGATTGACTTATCTTGAAATTTTCTGTTGTAACCTATGTCGTATTTGGTATCACTGGAAAGAGTATTCCAATGCGGTGACATTGATACCACTTTTATTTGTGTGGAAGCAATAGACCGGAAGTAAATGCCATATAAAGAAAGACATTAAAAATGAAGGTTTTGCACAATAATTTTAAGCTACCGTCAGCAATTTGTTAGTTTCTGTTACAAAACATTAACGAACTGTTTAAGTATATATCAATACTCATATCTGCCAAGTTAAAAAGAATAAGCTTCAATAATGAGGAAATAAGAGCAAGTTGAAGTTGTGCTGGCAGTAAAGTGCATTTTGGGGTATTTTGCTGATTTTCGGGAGCATTTTTGAGATATTTCGTCAGTTGTAAGGTATATATTTTTTTAAATGGCATGAAAGGGCATATCTTGAAGACCCTAAATCCAAGAAAGGGTACGGGTTTGGCCATGCATGACGCAATGAGGGGCATTCAAAGATAAGCGTTTTTGAAACTTTAGAGGGCGCTATTTCAATGACGGAAGATCAATGATGCGTGAAAACTTAGTAGCATGTATGTTATGATACCGTGATCAATTTCTAAGAGAATGAGCGCAAAATGAATAAAAACACAAAAGTTACGGCCATTTTACGACTTTTAGACATTACATTTCAATAAATATGAAGTTTTTGAAGGAAGGCTATTTCGGATTTGAATTTAAGGCATGAAGATGGCATTTTGAAGGTCAAGTTATACGTCGCAGATGATGGAGCAACTCTTGGACTATCTATAGCAATTTGTTAGAAGTCTGTAGCATGCAGGATAACTGAGATATGAAAGAATGAAGAATGGTATGCAAATGGACTTGAAATTGACAAAATGGCGCCTGGATGGTCATGCATGAGTGATTTTGGAAAATGGAAGACGAGAGGCACAACTAGGGATGCTGGACAACATGTCTACCAAATTTGGATGAATTTGGATGAGGGACGGAGTCAGGGTAGAGCTAACAAAACCATGTGTTAAACAAATGGGATTTTGGTGGAAGAAGAAGAAGAAGAAGACTAGAACTGCAATCGTTTCAGAACGATGTGCATGCATTGACGCCTCTGATTTAATAGAGGGCAAGAAACAGGAGGAGATCAAGAGAAAACTCTAGATGATATACATTCTCAAAATATTAGAGGGCGCTATTTCTTAAAGGAATGATCACTGATGCGTAAAACACTGTTGGAGTATGTGAAATGATACAATTGGCAAACCCTGAAAACATGAGACCAAAATAAATTCAAACAAGGAAGTTATGGCAATTTAACTATTTCAAGACTTTGCAATAGAAGGCGCTATTTCTAAAGGTTATGGTCCCTAATTATGGACAGTATGTCTACCAAATCAGAATGAATTTGGATGAGAAACGGAGGCAGGAGAGGACTAACAAAAATTACATGTTAATCAAATTGGATTTTGGCAGATTTTGCTTTTCATAGGAAATTACATTCTCGAGTAAAACAAATTTCGTCCATTTTTAGACCATGTGGCCGCTGAAGAAAGAGAGAGAGAGAGAAAGACGCAGAGAGAGTAATAGAAATAAGCATACAAATTCGCTGACAATTCATCAACGTAACCCAGTGTTAAGTACATATCAGAACGATGTGCATGCATAAACTGAGTTTATCGCCTTATTGGACAAATGGCGTGCCATAGGACGTTCAGTTCGTTTTTTGCGCGAAACCGATGCAATAGACACTGTGTACAATTCTGTTGTTGATAATGTGTACATAGTGAGCAGTATACCATGTGTTCAGATTGACTTATCTTGAAATTTTCTGTTGTAACCTATGTCGTATTTGGTATCACTGGAAAGAGTATTCCAATGCGGTGACATTGATACCACTTTTATTTGTGCGCAGGCAATAGACCGGAAGTAAATGCCATATAAAGAAAGACATTAAAAATGAAGGTTTTGCACAAGTGCCATAGGACGTTCAGTTCGTTTTTGCGCGAAACCGATGCAATAGACACTGTGTACAATTCTGTTGTTGATAATGTGTACATAGTGAGCAGTATACCATGTGTTCAGATTGACTTATCTTGAAATTTTCTGTTGTAACCTATGTCGTATTTGGTATCACTGGAAAGAGTATTCCAATGCGGTGACATTGATACCACTTTTATTTGTGCGCAGGCAATAGACCGGAAGTAAATGCCATATAAAGAAAGACATTAAAAATGAAGGTTTTGCACAATAATTTGAAGCTGACGTCAGATTTTTGTCAGTTTTTGTTACAAAAGGTTGACGAACGGTTGAAGTATATATCAATACTCATATCAGCCAAGTTAGAAAGAATAAGCTTCAATAATAAGGAAATAAGAGCAAGTTGAAGTTGTGCTGGCATTACAGTGCATTTTGGGGTATTTTGCTGATTTTCGGGAGCATTTTTCAGATATTTCGTCAGTTGTAAGGTATATATTTTTTTAAATGGCATGAAAGATCATATCTTGAAGACCCTAAATTCAAAAAAGGGTACGGGTTTGGCCACGCATGACGCAATGAGGAGCATTCAAAGGTAAGCATTTTTTAACTTTAGAGGGCGCTATTTCGATGACGGAAGGTCAATGATGCGTGAAAACTCAGTAGCTTGTATGTTATGATACCGTAATCAATTCTTGAAATAATGAGTTCAAAATGAATCAAAACAAGAAAGTTATGGCTATTTTACGAATTCATGACTTTACATTTCAATAAATATGACGTTTTTGAAGGAAGGCTATTTCGGATTTGAATTTAGGACATGAAGATGGCATTTTGAAGGTCAGGTTATACGTCGCAGATGATAGAGAAAGTCTTGGACTATCTATAGCAATTTGTTAGAAGTCTGTAGCATGCAGGATAATTGAGATATGAAAGAATGAAGAATGGTATGCAAATGGACTTGAAATTGACAAAATGGCGCCTGGATGGTCATGCATGAGTGATTTTGGAAAATGGAAGACGAGAGGCACAACTACAGATGCTGGACAACATGTCTACCAAATTTGGATGAATTTGGATGAGGGACGGAGTCAGGGTAGAGCTAACAAAATCATGTATTAAACAAATGGGATTTTGGTGGAAGAAGAAGAAGAAGAAGAAGAAGACTAGAACTGCAATCGTTTCAGAACGATGTGCATGCATTGACGCCTCTGATTTAATAGAGGGCAAGAAACAGGAGGAGATCAAGAGAAAACTCTAGATGATATACATTCTCAAAATATTAGAGGGCGCTATTTCTTAAAGGAATGATCACTGATGTGTAAAACATAGTTGGAGTATGTGAAATGATGCAATTGGCAAACCCTGAAAACATAAGACCAAAATAAATTCAAACAAGGAAGTTATGGCAATTTAACTATTTCAAGACTTTGCAATAGAAGGCGCTATTTCTAAAGGTTATGGTCCCTAATTATGGACAGTATGTCTACCAAATCAGAATGAATTTGGATGAGAAACGGAGGCAGGAGAGGACTAACAAAAATTACATGTTAATCAAATTGGATTTTGGCAGATTTTGCTTTTCATAGGAAATTACATTCTCGAGTAAAACAAATTTCGTCCATTTTTAGACCATGTGGCCGCTGAAGAAAGAGAGAGAGAGAAAGACGCAGAGAGAGTAATAGAAATAAGCATACAAATTCGCTGACAATTCATCAACGTAACCCAGTGTTAAGTACATATCAGAACGATGTGCATGCATAAACTGAGTTTATCGCCTTATTGGACAAATGGCGTGCCATAGGACGTTCAGTTCGTTTTTGCGCGAAACCGATGCAAAAGACACTGTGTACAATTCTGTTGTTGATAATGTGTACATAGTGAGCAGTATACCATGTGTTCAGATTGACTTATCTTGAAATTTTCTGTTGTAACCTATGTCGTATTTGGTATCACTGGAAAGAGTATTCCAATGCGGTGACATTGATACCACTTTTATTTGTGCGCAGGCAATAGACCGGAAGTAAATGCCATATAAAGAAAGACATTAAAAATGAAGGTTTTGCACAATAATTTGAAGCTGACGTCAGATTTTTGTCAGTTTTTGTTACAAAAGGTTGACGAACGGTTGAAGTATATATCAATACTCATATCAGCCAAGTTAGAAAGAATAAGCTTCAATAATAAGGAAATAAGAGCAAGTTGAAGTTGTGCTGGCATTAAAGTGCATTTTGGGGTATTTTGCTGATTTTCGGGAGCATTTTTCAGATATTTCGTCAGTTGTAAGGTATATATTTTTTTAAATGGCATGAAAGGGCATATCTTGAAGACCCTAAATCCAAGAAAGGGTACGGGTTTGGCCATGCATGACGCAATGAGGAGCATTCAAAGGTGTTTTTGAAACTTTAGAGGGCGCTATTTCAATGACGAAAAATCAGTGATGCGTGAAAACTGAGTAGTATGTATGATACGTTACTGTAATCAACTCCTGAATATATGAGCTCGAAATGAATAAAAACAAGAAAATTATGGCCATTTTACGATTTTTTGACTTTACATTTTAATAAATATGAAGTTTTTGAAGGAAGGCTATTTCGGATTTGAATTTAAGGCATGAAGATGGCATTTTGAAGGTCAAGTTATACGTCGCAGATGACGGAGCAACTCTTGGACTATCTATAGCAATTTGTTAGAAGTCTTTAGCATGCAGGATAACTGAGATATGAAAGAATGAAGAATGGTATGCAAATGGACTTGAAATTGACAAAATGGCGCCTGGACGGTCATGCATGAGTGATTTTGGAAAATGGAAGACGAGAGGCACAACTAGGGATGCTGGACAACATGTCTACCAAATTTGGTTGAATTTGGATGAAGGACGGAGCCAGGGTAGAGCTAACAAAACCATGTGTTAAACAAATGGGATTTTGGTGGAAGAAGAAGAAGAAGAAGACTAGAACTGCAATCGTTTCAGAACGATGTGCATGCATTGACGCCTCTGATTTAATAGAGGGCAAGAAACAAAAAGAGATAGAAAGAAAACTTTAGATGATATACATTCTCAAAATATTAGAGGGCGCTATTTCTTAAATGAATGGTCACTGATGCGTAAAACACAGTTAGATTATGTGAAATGATATGGCAAACCCTGAAAATATGAGACAAAAATAAATTCAAAGGAAGTTATGGCAATTCAACTATTTTAAGACTTTGCAATAGAGGGCGCTATTTCTAAATTTATGGTCACTAATTATGAATAACATGTCTACCAAATTAGAATGAATTTTGATGAGGAACGGTGGCAGGGGAGGACTAATAAATATTACATGTTAATCAAATTGGATATTAGCACTTTTTGCTGTCCATAGGAAGTTACATTCTCGAGTAAAATTTTTTAGACCATATTGGCGGCCCATACGTGGTTGTTGAAAATGTGTGCATTGTGAGCAGTATACCATGTGTTCAGATTGACTTATCTTGAAATTTTCTGTTGTAACCTATGTCGTATTTGGTATCACTGGAAAGAGTATTCCAATGCGGTGACATTGATACCACTTTTATTTGTGCGCAGGCAATAGACCGGAAGTAAATGCCATATAAAGAAAGACATTAAAAATGAAGGTTTTGCACAATAATTTTAAGCTGACGTCAGCAATTTGTTAGTTTCTGTTACAAAACATTAACGAACTGTTGAAGTATATATCAATACTCATATCTGCCAAGTTAGAAAGAATAAGCTTCAATAATAAGGAAATAAGAGCAAGTTGAAGTTGTGCTGGCATTAAAGTGCCTTTTGGGTATTTTGCTGATTTTCGGGAGCATTTTTCAGATATTTCGTCAGTTGTAAGGTATATATTTTTTTAAATGGCATGAAAGGGCATATCTTGAAGACCCTAAATCCAAGAAAGGGTACGGGTTTGGCCATGCATGACGCAATGAGGAGCATTCGAATGTAAGTGTTTTTGAAACTTTAGAGGGCGCTATTTCAATGACGAAAAATCAGTGATGCGTGAAAACTGAGTAGTATGTATGATATGGTACTGTAATCAACTCCTGAATATATGAGCTCGAAATGAATAAAAACAAGAAAATTATGGCCATTTTACGATTTTTTGACTTTACATTTTAATAAATATGAAGTTTTTGAAGGAAGGCTATTTTGGATTTGAATTTAAGGCATGAAGATGGCATTTTGAAGGTCAAGTTATACGTCGCAGATGACGGAGCAACTCTTGGACTATCTATAGCAATTTGTTAGAAGTCTTTAGCATGCAGGATAACTGAGATATGAAAGAATGAAGAATGGTATGCAAATGGACTTGAAATGGACAAAATGGCGCCTGGATGGTCATGCATGAGTGATTTTGGAAAATGGAAGACGAGAGGCACAACTAGGGATGCTGGGCAACATGTCTACCAAATTTGGTTGAATTTGGATGAAGGACGGAGCCAGGGTAGAGCTAACAAAACCATGTGTTAAACAAATGGGATTTTGGTGGAAGAAGAAGAAGAAGAAGAAGAAGAAGAAGATTACGGAATAGGAATATGGAACAAGAACAATGCATTGTCGCCATTGGGCGTCAATGCAATTACGGAATAGGAATATGGAACAAGAACAATGCATTGTCGCCATTGGGCGTCAATGCAATTACGGAATAGGAATATGGAACAAGAACAATGCATTGTCGCCATTGGGCGTCAATGCAACTAGAACTGCAATCGTTTCAGAACGATGTGCATGCATTGACGCCTCTGATTTAATAGAGGCCAAGAAACAGAAGGAGATAGAGAGAAAACTCTAGATGATATACATTCTCAAAATATTAGAGGGCGCTATTTCTTAAAGGAATGGTCACTGATGCGTAAAACACAGTTGGATTATGTGAAATGATACAATTGGCAAACCCTGAAAATATGAGACAAAAATAAATTCAAACAAGGAAGTTATGGCAATTCAACTATTTTAAGATTTTGCAATAGAGGGCGCTATTTCTAAAGTTATGGTCACTAATTATGGATAACATGTCTACCAAATTAGAATGAATTTGGATGAGGAACGGTGGCAGGGGAGGACTAACAAAAATTACATGTTAATCAAATTGGATTTTAGCACATTTTGCTGTCCATAGGAAGTTACATTCTCGAGTAAAATTTTTTAGACCATTTGGCACCCCATACGTTGTTGCTGAAAATGTGTGCATTGTGAGCAAGCAGTATACCATATGTTCAGATTGACTTATCTTGAAATTTTCTGTTGTAACCTATGTCGTATTTGGTATCACTGGAAAGAGTATTCCAATGCGGTGACATTGATACCACTTTTATTTGTGGGGAGGCAATAGACCGGAAGTAAATGCCATATAAAGAAAGACATTAAAAAGGAAGGTTTTGAACAATAATTTTAAGCTGACGTCAGCAATTTGTTAGCTTCTGTTACAAAACATTAACGAATTGTTGAAGTATATATCAATACTCATATCTGCCAAGTTAGAAAGAATAAGCTTCAATAATAAGGAAATAAGAGCAAGTTGAAGTTGTGCTGGCATTAAAGTGCCTTTTGGGGTATTTTGCTGATTTTGGGGAGCATTTTTCAGATATTTCGTCAGTTGTAAGGTATATATTTTTTTAAATGGCATGAAAGGGCATATCTTGAAGACCCTAAATCCAAGAAAGGGTACGGGTTTGGCCATGCATGACGCAATGAGGAGCATTCAAAGGTAAGTGTTTTTGAAACTTTAGAGGGCGCTATTTCAATGACGAAAAATCAGTGATGCGTGAAAACTGAGTAGTATGTATGATATGATACTGTAATCAACTCCTGAATATATGAGCTCGAAATGAATAAAAACAAGAAAATTATGGCCATTTTACGATTTTTTTGACTTTACATTTTAATAAATATGAAGTTTTTGAAGGAAGGCTATTTTGGATTTGAATTTAAGGCATGAAGATGGCATTTTGAAGGTCAAGTTATACGTCGCAGATGACGGAGCAACTCTTGGACTATCTATAGCAATTTGTTAGAAGTCTTTAGCATGCAGGATAACTGAGATATGAAAGAATGAAGAATGGTATGCAAATGGACTTGAAATTGACAAAATGGCGCCTGGATGGTCATGCATGAGTGATTTTGGAAATTGGAAGACGAGAGGCACAACTACAGATGCTGGACAACATGTCTACCAAATTTGGTTGAATTTGGATGAAGGACGGAGCCAGGGTAGAGCTAACAAAACCATGTGTTAAACAAATGGGATTTTGGTGGAAGAAGAAGAAGAAGAAGACTAGAACTGCAATCGTTTCAGAACGATGTGCATGCATTGACGCCTCTGATTTAATAGAGGGCAAGAAACAGGAGGAGATCAAGAGAAAACTCTAGATGATATATCAATACTCATATCAGCCAAGTTAGAAAGAATAAGCTTCAACAATAAGGAAATAAGAGCAAGTTGAAGTTGTGCTGGCATTAAAGTGCATTTTGGGGTATTTTGCTGATTTTCGGGAGCATTTTTCAGATATTTCGTCAGTTGTAAGGTATATATTTTTTTAAATGGCATGAAAGATCATATCTTGAAGACCCTAAATTCAAAAAAGGGTACGGGTTTGGCCACGCATGACGCAATGAGGAGCATTCAAAGGTAAGCGTTTTTGAAACTCTAGAGGGCGCTATTTCAATGACCGAAGGTCAATGATGCGTGAAAATTCAGTAACTTGTATTTTATGATACCGTAATCAATTTCTGAAAAAATGAGCCCAAAATGAATAAAAACAAGAAAGTTATGGCCATTTTACGATTTTTTTACTTTACATTTCAATAATTATGAACTTTTTGAAGGAAGGCTATTTCGGATTTGAATTTAGGACATGAAGATGGCATTTTGAAGGTTTGGTTATACGTCGCAGATGATGGAGCAACTCTTTGACTATCTATAGCAATTTGTTAGAAGTCTGTAGCATGCAGGATAATTGAGATATGAAAGAATGAAGAATGGTATGCAAATGGACTTGAAATGGACAAAATGGCGCCTGGATGGTCATGCATGAGTGATTTTGGAAAATGGAAGACGAGAGGCACAACTAGGGATGCTGGACAACATGTCTACCAAATTTGGATGAATTTGGATGAGGGACGGAGTCAGGGTAGAGCTAACAAAACCATGTGTTAAACAAATGGGATTTTGGTGGAAGAAGAAGAAGAAGAAGACTAGAACTGCAATCGTTTCAGAACGATGTGCATGCATTGACGCCTCTGATTTAATAGAGGGCAAGAAACAGAAAGAGATAGAAAGAAAACTGTAGATGATATACATTCTCAAAATATTAGAGGGCGCTATTTCTTAAAGGAATGGTCACTGATGCGTAAAACACAGTTACATTATGTGAAATGATACAATTGGCAAACCCTGAAAATATGAGACAAAAATAAATTCAAAGGAAGTTATGGCAATTCAACTATTTTAAGACTTTGCAATAGAGGGCGCTATTTCTAAAGTTATGGTCACTAATTATGGATAACATGTCTACCAAATTAGAATGAATTTTGATGAGGAACGGTGGCAGGGGAGGACTAACAAATATTACATGTTAATCAAATTGGATATTAGCACATTTTGCTGTCCATAGGAAGTTACATTCTCGAGTAAAAATTTTTAGACCATATTGGCGGCCCATACGTGGTTGTTGAAAATGTGTGCATTGTGAGCAGTATACCATGTGTTCAGATTGACTTATCTTGAAATTTTCTGTTGTAACCTATGTCGTATTTGGTATCACTGGAAAGAGTATTCCAATGCGGTGACATTGATACCACTTTTATTTGTGTGGAAGCAATAGACCGGAAGTAAATGCCATATAAAGAAAGACATTAAAAATGAAGGTTTTGCACAATAATTTTAAGCTACCGTCAGCAATTTGTTAGTTTCTGTTACAAAACATTAACGAACTGTTTAAGTATATATCAATACTCATATCTGCCAAGTTAAAAAGAATAAGCTTCAATAATGAGGAAATAAGAGCAAGTTGAAGTTGTGCTGGCAGTAAAGTGCATTTTGGGGTATTTTGCTGATTTTCGGGAGCATTTTTGAGATATTTCGTCGGTTGTAAGGTATATATTTTTTTAAATGGCATGAAAGGGCATATCTTGAAGACCCTAAATCCAAGAAAGGGTACGGGTTTGGCCATGCATGACGCAATGAGGGGCATTCAAAGATAAGCGTTTTTGAAACTTTAGAGGGCGCTATTTCAATGACGGAAGATCAATGATGCGTGAAAACTTAGTAGCATGTATGTTATGATACCGTGATCAATTTCTAAAAGAATGAGCGCAAAATGAATAAAAACACAAAAGTTACGGCCATTTTACGACTTTTAGACATTACATTTCAATAAATATGAAGTTTTTGAAGGAAGGCTATTTCGGATTTGAATTTAAGGCATGAAGATGGCATTTTGAAGGTCAAGTTATACGTCGCAGATGATGGAGCAACTCTTGGACTATCTATAGCAATTTGTTAGAAGTCTGTAGCATGCAGGATAACTGAGATATGAAAGAATGAAGAATGGTATGCAAATGGACTTGAAATTGACAAAATGGCGCCTGGATGGTCATGCATGAGTGATTTTGGAAAATGGAAGACGAGAGGCACAACTAGGGATGCTGGACAACATGTCTACCAAATTTGGATGAATTTGGATGAGGGACGGAGTCAGGGTAGAGCTAACAAAACCATGTGTTAAACAAATGGGATTTTGGTGGAAGAAGAAGAAGAAGAAGAAGAAGAAGATTACGGAATAGGAATATGGAACAAGAACAATGCATTGTCGCCATTGGGCGTCAATGCAACTAGAACTGCAATCGTTTCAGAACGATGTGCATGCATTGACGCCTCTGATTTAATAGAGGGCAAGAAACAGAAAGAGATAGAAAGAAAACTGTAGATGATATACATTCTCAAAATATTAGAGGGCGCTATTTCTTAAAGGAATGGTCACTGATGCGTAAAACACAGTTAGATTATGTGAAATGATACAATTGGCAAACCCTGAAAATATGAGACAAAAATAAATTCAAAGGAAGTTATTGCAATTCAACTATTTTAAGACTTTGCAATAGAGGGCGCTATTTCTAAAGTTATGGTCACTAATTATGGATAACATGTCTACCAAATTAGAATGAATTTTGATGAGGAACGGTGGCAGGGGAGGACTAACAAATATTACATGTTAATCAAATTGGATATTAGCACATTTTGCTGTCCATAGGAAGTTACATTCTCGAGTAAAAATTTTTAGACCATATTGGCGGCCCATACGTGGTTGTTGAAAATGTGTGCATTGTGAGCAGTATACCATGTGTTCAGATTGACTTATCTTGAAATTTTCTGTTGTAACCTATGTCGTATTTGGTATCACTGGAAAGAGTATTCCAATGCGGTGACATTGATACCACTTTTATTTGTGTGGAAGCAATAGACCGGAAGTAAATGCCATATAAAGAAAGACATTAAAAATGAAGGTTTTGCACAATAATTTTAAGCTACCGTCAGCAATTTGTTAGTTTCTGTTACAAAACATTAACGAACTGTTTAAGTATATATCAATACTCATATCTGCCAAGTTAAAAAGAATAAGCTTCAATAATGAGGAAATAAGAGCAAGTTGAAGTTGTGCTGGCAGTAAAGTGCATTTTGGGGTATTTTGCTGATTTTCGGGAGCATTTTTGAGATATTTCGTCGGTTGTAAGGTATATATTTTTTTAAATGGCATGAAAGGGCATATCTTGAAGACCCTAAATCCAAGAAAGGGTACGGGTTTGGCCATGCATGACGCAATGAGGGGCATTCAAAGATAAGCGTTTTTGAAACTTTAGAGGGCGCTATTTCAATGACGGAAGATCAATGATGCGTGAAAACTTAGTAGCATGTATGTTATGATACCGTGATCAATTTCTAAAAGAATGAGCGCAAAATGAATAAAAACACAAAAGTTACGGCCATTTTACGACTTTTAGACATTACATTTCAATAAATATGAAGTTTTTGAAGGAAGGCTATTTCGGATTTGAATTTAAGGCATGAAGATGGCATTTTGAAGGTCAAGTTATGCGTCGCAGATGATGGAGCAACTCTTGGACTATCTATAGCAATTTGTTAGAAGTCTGTAGCATGCAGGATAACTGAGATATGAAAGAATGAAGAATGGTATGCAAATGGACTTGAAATTGACAAAATGGCGCCTGGATGGTCATGCATGAGTGATTTTGGAAAATGGAAGACGAGAGGCACAACTAGGGATGCTGGACAACATGTCTACCAAATTTGGATGAATTTGGATCAGGGACGGAGTCAGGGTAGAGCTAACAAAACCATGTGTTAAACAAATGGGATTTTGGTGGAAGAAGAAGAAGAAGAAGAAGAAGATTACGGAATAGGAATATGGAACAAGAACAATGCATTGTCGCCATTGGGCGTCAATGCAACTAGAACTGCAATCGTTTCAGAACGATGTGCATGCATTGACGCCTCTGATTTAATAGAGGGCAAGAAACAGAAAGAGATAGAAAGAAAACTGTAGATGATATACATTCTCAAAATATTAGAGGGCGCTATTTCTTAAAGGAATGGTCACTGATGCGTAAAACACAGTTAGATTATGTGAAATGATACAATTGGCAAACCCTGAAAATATGAGACAAAAATAAATTCAAAGGAAGTTATGGCAATTCAACTATTTTAAGACTTTGCAATAGAGGGCGCTATTTCTAAAGTTATGGTCACTAATTATGGATAACATGTCTACCAAATTAGAATGAATTTTGATGAGGAACGGTGGCAGGGGAGGACTAACAAATATTACATGTTAATCAAATTGGATATTAGCACATTTTGCTGTCCATAGGAAGTTACATTCTCGAGTAAAAATTTTTAGACCATATTGGCGGCCCATACGTGGTTGTTGAAAATGTGTGCATTGTGAGCAGTATACCATGTGTTCAGATTGACTTATCTTGAAATTTTCTGTTGTAACCTATGTCGTATTTGGTATCATTGGAAAGAGTATTCCAATGCGGTGACATTGATACCACTTTTATTTGTGTGGAAGCAATAGACCGGAAGTAAATGCCATATAAAGAAAGACATTAAAAATGAAGGTTTTGCACAATAATTTTAAGCTACCGTCAGCAATTTGTTAGTTTCTGTTACAAAACATTAACGAACTGTTTAAGTATATATCAATACTCATATCTGCCAAGTTAAAAAGAATAAGCTTCAATAATGAGGAAATAAGAGCAAGTTGAAGTTGTGCTGGCAGTAAAGTGCATTTTGGGGTATTTTGCTGATTTTCGGGAGCATTTTTGAGATATTTCGTCAGTTGTAAGGTATATATTTTTTTAAATGGCATGAAAGGGCATATCTTGAAGACCCTAAATCCAAGAAAGGGTACGGGTTTGGCCATGCATGACGCAATGAGGGGCATTCAAAGATAAGCGTTTTTGAAACTTTAGAGGGCGCTATTTCAATGACGGAAGATCAATGATGCGTGAAAACTTAGTAGCATGTATGTTATGATACCGTGATCAATTTCTAAAAGAATGAGCGCAAAATGAATAAAAACACAAAAGTTACGGCCATTTTACGACTTTTAGACATTACATTTGAATAAATATGAAGTTTTTGAAGGAAGGCTATTTCGGATTTGAATTTAAGGCATGAAGATGGCATTTTGAAGGTCAAGTTATGCGTCGCAGATGATGGAGCAACTCTTGGACTATCTATAGCAATTTGTTAGAAGTCTGTAGCATGCAGGATGACTGAGATATGAAAGAATGAAGAATGGTATGCAAATGGACTTGAAATTGACAAAATGGCGCCTGGATGGTCATGCATGAGTGATTTTGGAAAATGGAAGACGAGAGGCACAACTAGGGATGCTGGACAACATGTCTACCAAATTTGGATGAATTTGGATGAGGGACGGAGTCAGGGTAGAGCTAACAAAACCATGTGTTAAACAAATGGGATTTTGGTGGAAGAAGAAGAAGAAGAAGAAGAAGAAGACTAGAACTGCAATCGTTTCAGAACTATGTGCATGCATTGACGCCTCTGATTTAAGAGGGCAAGAAACAGAAAGAGATAGAAAGAAAACTGTAGATGATATACATTCTCAAAATATTAGAGGGCGCTATTTCTTAAAGGAATGGTCACTGATGCGTAAAACAGAGTTAGATTGTGTGAAATGATACAATTGGCAAACCCTGAAAATATGAGACAAAAATAAATTCAAAGGAAGTTATGGCAATTCAACTATTTTAAGACTTTGCAGTAGAGGGCGCTATTTCTAAAGTTATGGTCACTAATTATGGATAACATGTCTACCAAATTAGAATGAATTTTGATGAGGAACGGTGGCAGGGGAGGACTAACAAATATTACATGTTAATCAAATTGGATATTAGCACTTTTTGCTGTCCATAGGAAGTTACATTCTCGAGTAAAATTTTTTAGACCATATTGGCGGCCCATACGTGGTTGTTGAAAATGTGTGCATTGTGAGCAGGATACCATGTGTTCAGATTGACTTATCTTGAAATTTTCTGTTGTAACCTATGTCGTATTTGGTATCGCTAGAAAGAGTATTCCAATGCGGTGACATTGATACCACTTTTATTTGTGTGGAGGCAATAGACCGGAAGTAAATGCCATATAAAGAAAGACATTAAAAATGAAGGTTTTGCACACTAATTTGAAGCTGACGTCAGATTTTTGTCAGTTTTTGTTACAAAAGGTTGACGAACGGTTGAAGTATATATCAATACTCATATCAGCCAAGTTAGAAAGAATAAGCTTCAATAATAAGGAAATAAGAGCAAGTTGAAGTTGTGCTGGCATTAAAGTGCATTTTGGGATATTTTGCTGATTTTCGGGAGCATTTTTCAGATATTTCGTCAGTTGTAAGGTATATATTTTTTTAAATGGCATGAAAGATCGTATCTTGAAGACCCTAAATTCAAAAAAGGGTACGGGTTTGGCCACGCATGACGTAATGAGGAGCATTCAAAGGTTAGCGTTTTTGAAACTTTAGAGGGCGCTATTTCAATGACGGAAGATCAATGATGCGTGAAAACTAAGTAGCATGTATTTTATGATACCGTTATTAATTCCTGAAAAAATGAGCCCAAAATGAATCAAAACAAGAAAGTTATGGCCATTTTACGATATTTTTACTTTACATTTCAATAAATATGACGTTTTTGAAGGAAGGCTATTTCGGATTTGAATTTAGGGCATGAAGATGGCATTTTGAAGGTCAGGTTATGCGTCGCAGATGATAGAACAACTCTTGCACCATCTATTGCAATTTGTTAGAAGTCTGTAGCATGCAGGATAACTGAGATATGAAAGAATGAAGAATGGTATGCAAATGGACTTGAAATGGACAAAATGGCGCCTGGATGGTCATGCATGAGTGATTTTGGAAAATGGAAGACGAGAGGCACAACTAGGGATGCTGGACAACATGTCTACCAAATTTGGATGAATTTGGATCAGGGACGGAGTCAGGGTAGAGCTAACAAAACCATGTGTTAAACAAAAGGGATTTTGGTGGAAGAAGAAGAAGAAGAAGACTAGAACTGCAATCGTTTCAGAACGATGTGCATGCATTGACGCCTCTGATTTAATAGAGGGCAAGAAACAAAAAGAGATAGAAAGAAAACTGTAGATGATATACATTCTCAAAATATTAGAGGGCGCTATTTCTTAAAGGAATGGTCACTGATGCGTAAAACACAGTTAGATTATGTGAAATGATACAATTGGCAAACCCTGAAAATATGAGACAAAAATAAATTCAAAGGAAGTTACGGCAATTCAACTATTTTAAGACTTTGCAATAGAGGGCGCTATTTCTAAAGTTATGGTCACTAATTATGGATAACATGTCTACCAAATTAGAATGAATTTTGATGAGGAACGGTGGCAGGGGAGGACTAACAAATATTACATGTTAATCAAATTGGATATTAGCACATTTTGCTGTCCATAGGAAGTTACATTCTCGAGTAAAATTTTTTAGACCATATTGGCGGCCCATACGTGGTTGTTGAAAATGTGTGCATTGTGAGCAGTATACCATGTGTTCAGATTGACTTATCTTGAAATTTTCTGTTGTAACCTATGTCGTATTTGGTATCACTGGAAAGAGTATTCCAATGCGGTGACATTGATACCACTTTTATTTGTGTGGAAGCAATAGACCGGAAGTAAATGCCATATAAAGAAAGACATTAAAAATGAAGGTTTTGCACAATAATTTTAAGCTACCGTCAGCAATTTGTTAGTTTCTGTTACAAAACATTAACGAACTGTTTAAGTATATATCAATACTCATATCTGCCAAGTTAAAAAGAATAAGCTTCAATAATAAGGAAATAAGAGCAAGTTGAAGTTGTGCTGGCAGTAAAGTGCATTTTTGGGTATTTTGCTGATTTTCGGGAGCATTTTTCAGATATTTCGTCAGTTGTAAGGTATATATTTTTTTAAATGGCATGAAAGGGCATATCTTAAAGACCCTAAATCCAAGAAAGGGTACGGGTTTGGCCATGCATGACGCAATGAGGGGCATTCAAAGGTAAGCGTTTTTGAAACTTTAGAGGGCGCTATTTCAATGACGGAAGATCAATGATGCGTGAAAACTTAGTAGCATGTATGTTATGATACCGTGATCAATTTCTAAAAGAATGAGCGCAAAATGAATAAAAACACAAAAGTTACGGCCATTTTACGACTTTTAGACATTACATTTCAATAAATATGAAGTTTTTGAAGGAAGGCTATTTCGGATTTGAATTTAAGGCATGAAGATGGCATTTTGAAGGTCAAGTTATACGTCGCAGATGATGGAGCAACTCTTGGACTATCTATAGCAATTTGTTAGAAGTCTGTAGCATGCAGGATAATTGAGATATGAAAGAATGAAGAATGGTATGCAAATGGACTTGAAATTGACAAAATGGCGCCTGGATGGTCATGCATGAGTGATTTTGGAAAATGGAAGACGAGAGGCACAACTAGGGATGCTGGACAACATGTCTACCAAATTTGGATGAATTTGGATGAGGGACGGAGTCAGGGTAGAGCTAACAAAACCATGTGTTAAACAAATGGGATTTTGGTGGAAGAAGAAGAAGACTAGAACTGCAATCGTTTCAGAACGATGTGCATGCATTGACGCCTCTGATTTAATAGAGGGCAAGAAACAGGAAGAGATAGAAAGAAAACTGTAGATGATATACATTCTCAAAATATTAGAGGGCGCTATTTCTTAAAGGAATG
Organism: Lytechinus variegatus; assembly: GCF_018143015.1. NCBI lineage: Eukaryota > Metazoa > Echinodermata > Echinoidea > Temnopleuroida > Toxopneustidae > Lytechinus > Lytechinus variegatus. Next base: position 5,540,453 of record NC_054742.1, on the reverse strand, counting down.
GTCACTGATGCGTAAAACACAGTTAGATTATGTGAAATGATACAATTGGCAAACCCTGAAAATATGAGACAAAAATAAATTCAAAGGAAGTTATGGCAATTCAACTATTTTAAGACTTTGCAATAGAGGGCGCTATTTCTAAAGTTATGGTCACTAATTATGGATAACATGTCTACCAAATTAGAATGAATTTTGATGAGGAACGGTGGCAGGGGAGGACTAACAAATATTACATGTTAATCAAATTGGATATTAGCACATTTTGCTGTCCATAGGAAGTTACATTCTCGAGTAAAATTTTTTAGACCATATTGGCGGCCCATACGTGGTTGTTGAAAATGTGTGCATTGTGAGCAGTATACCATGTGTTCAGATTGACTTATCTTGAAATTTTCTGTTGTAACCTATGTCGTATTTGGTATCACTGGAAAGAGTATTCCAATGCGGTGACATTGATACCACTTTTATTTGTGTGGAAGCAATAGACCGGAAGTAAATGCCATATAAAGAAAGACATTAAAAATGAAGGTTTTGCACAATAATTTTAAGCTACCGTCAGCAATTTGTTAGTTTCTGTTACAAAACATTAACGAACTGTTTAAGTATATATCAATACTCATATCTGCCAAGTTAAAAAGAATAAGCTTCAATAATAAGGAAATAAGAGCAAGTTGAAGTTGTGCTGGCAGTAAAGTGCATTTTTGGGTATTTTGCTGATTTTCGGGAGCATTTTTCAGATATTTCGTCAGTTGTAAGGTATATATTTTTTTAAATGGCATGAAAGGGCATATCTTAAAGACCCTAAATCCAAGAAAGGGTACGGGTTTGGCCATGCATGACGCAATGAGGGGCATTCAAAGGTAAGCGTTTTTGAAACTTTAGAGGGCGCTATTTCAATGACGGAAGATCAATGATGCGTGAAAACTTAGTAGCATGTATGTTATGATACCGTGATCAATTTCTAAAAGAATGAGCGCAAAATGAATAAAAACACAAAAGTTACGGCCATTTTACGACTTTTAGACATTACATTTCAATAAATATGAAGTTTTTGAAGGAAGGCTATTTCGGATTTGAATTTAAGGCATGAAGATGGCATTTTGAAGGTCAAGTTATACGTCGCAGATGATGGAGCAACTCTTGGACTATCTATAGCAATTTGTTAGAAGTCTGTAGCATGCAGGATAATTGAGATATGAAAGAATGAAGAATGGTATGCAAATGGACTTGAAATTGACAAAATGGCGCCTGGATGGTCATGCATGAGTGATTTTGGAAAATGGAAGACGAGAGGCACAACTAGGGATGCTGGACAACATGTCTACCAAATTTGGATGAATTTGGATGAGGGACGGAGTCAGGGTAGAGCTAACAAAACCATGTGTTAAACAAATGGGATTTTGGTGGAAGAAGAAGAAGACTAGAACTGCAATCGTTTCAGAACGATGTGCATGCATTGACGCCTCTGATTTAATAGAGGGCAAGAAACAGGAAGAGATAGAAAGAAAACTGTAGATGATATACATTCTCAAAATATTAGAGGGCGCTATTTCTTAAAGGAATGGTCACTGATGCGTAAAACACAGTTAGATTATGTGAAATGATACAATTGGCAAACCCTGAAAATATGAGACAAAAATAAATTCAAAGGAAGTTATGGCAATTCAACTATTTTAAGACTTTGCAATAGAGGGCGCTATTTCTAAAGTTATGGTCACTAATTATGGATAACATGTCTACCAAATTAGAATGAATTTTGATGAGGAACGGTGGCAGGGGAGGACTAACAAATATTACATGTTAATCAAATTGGATATTAGCACATTTTGCTGTCCATAGGAAGTTACATTCTCGAGTAAAATTTTTTAGACCATATTGGCGGCCCATACGTGGTTGTTGAAAATGTGTGCATTGTGAGCAGTATACCATGTGTTCAGATTGACTTATCTTGAAATTTTCTGTTGTAACCTATGTCGTATTTGGTATCACTGGAAAGAGTATTCCAATGCGGTCACATTGATACCACTTTTATTTGTGTGGAGGCAATAGACCGGAAGTAAATGCCATATAAAGAAAGACATTAAAAATGAAGGTTTTGCACAATAATTTTAAGCTACCGTCAGCAATTTGTTAGTTTCTGTTACAAAACATTAACAAACTGTTTAAGTGTATATCAATACTCATATCTGCCAAGTTAAAAAGAATAAGCTTCAATAATAAGGAAATAAGAGCAAGTTGAAGTTGTGCTGGCATTAAAGTGCATTTTGGGGTATTTTGCTGATTTTCGGGAGCATTTTTGAGATATTTCGTCAGTTGTAAGGTATATATTTTTTTAAATGGCATGAAAGGGCATATCTTGAAGACCCTAAATCCAAGAAAGGGTACGGGTTTGGCCATGCATGACGCAATGAGGAGCATTCAAAGGTAAGTGTTTTTGAAACTTTAGAGGGCGCTATTTCAATGACGAAAAATCAGTGATGCGTGAAAACTGAGTAGTATGTATGATATGGTACTGTAATCAACTCCTGAATATATGAGCTCGAAATGAATAAAAACAAGAAAATTATGGCCATTTTACGATTTTTTGACTTTACATTTTAATAAATATGAAGTTTTTGAAGGAAGGCTATTTCGGATTTGAATTTAAGGCATGAAGATGGCATTTTGAAGGTCAAGTTATACGTCGCAGATGACGGAGCAACTCTTGGACTATCTATAGCAATTTGTTAGAAGTCTTTAGCATGCAGGATAACCGAGATATGAAAGAATGAAGAATGGTATGCAAATGGACTTGAAATTGACAAAATGGCGCCTGGATGGTCATGCATGAGTGATTTTGGAAAATGGAAGACGAGAGGCACAACTAGGGATGCTGGGCAACATGTCTACCAAATTTGGTTGAATTTGGATGAAGGACGGAGCCAGGGTAGAGCTAACAAAACCATGTGTTAAACAAATGGGATTTTGGTGGAAGAAGAAGAAGAAGAAGAAGAAGAAGAAGAAGAAGAAGATTACGGAATAGGAATATGGAACAAGAACAATGCATTGTCGCCGTTGGGCGTCAATGCAATTACGGAATAGGAATATGGAACAAGAACAATGCATTGTCGCCATTGGGCGTCAATGCAAAGAAGAAGAAGAAGAAGAAGATTACGGAATAGGAATATGGAACAAGAACAATGCATTGTCGCCATTGGGCGTCAATGCAATTACGGAATAGGAATATGGAACAAGAACAATGCATTGTCGCCATTGGGCGTCAATGCAAAGAAGATTACGGAATAGGAATATGGAACAAGAACAATGCATTGTCGCCATTGGGCGTCAATGCAAAGAAGAAGAAGATTACGGAATAGGAATATGGAACAAGAACAATGCATTGTCGCCATTGGGCGTCAATGCAAATAGGAATATGGAACAAGAACAATGCATTGTCGCCATTGGGCGTCAATGCAATAAAAAGAGAAAAATCCAACAAACATAACACTGAAAATGTCATCAAAATCGGATGTAAAATAAGAAAGTTATGATATTTTAAACTTATATGCACATCCTGATCGGTATGCAAAAGAGGAGACTGATGACGTCATCCACTCACTTTTTCTTTTGTATTTTATTGTGAAATATGAAATATAAGATCTAATTTTCTCCTCATTGTCAAGTGAAACAATGATTAATATGTGGGATTAACATTGTTTAATACTATATGGCTCAGTAAAATGGACCTTATTGTCGAATCTGTAAAAAGTGAAATGTTGTATAATTCAAACAATAAAAAAACAAAAGAAATAGTGAGTGATGGACATCATCGACTCTCGCATTTGCATGCAACTGAGTTGTGCCTATCACTGTTTTATGAAAAATAAGTGGAACTTATAAATGTCACATAACTTTCTTATTTTACATTCGATTTTGATGAAATCTTCAGCGTTATGCTAGTTTGATTTTTCTCTATTTATTCAATCAACATTTTTCTAGGGTGGACTTGAGCTTCAAATTGCAGACAAAAAATCATGTTCTGTGAATTTACAGAATGATTCTGTTATTGCTTTTTGCAAAATCTTCTTTTTTTTCTATAATATTAGGAGTTTTTTAACAGTGTAGCTAGGATTCGGAAAATTCCAGGATATTTTTGTGAAATTCCATGAAGTTCTGTTTTGAAAAGTGGAAGCACTGGTCGCGCGCGCCGGATCTGAGCGCTAGCTTCAGGTTCGCCAGGCCGCGCGCCGCATTGCTTCTTCAAGTTCTTGTATACGTACCGCATATCAGACCGGCAGCAGTGCATATGCAGTTCTAGGTGACCGGCGCGGCCGCGGCCGGCCAGATTAGACGTGTACCGTCTCAGAGCAGCCTATAGCTAGCCGGCCTGTGAAGAGCAATTACGTTGACTGAGTTTGGCACTTTCGGGGATCGCTATGGACGAATTACCCTCAGAGTATGATGATATTGTCATCGGAACTGGTAAGATCTTACTTTTTTAGTTTGATTCCAGGCACAAATTGCACAGGCCACAGACACCCCACGGACAAAGCAACACAAACACGTCCACGACTCGTCTCGACTCTCGTTGGGTGTACGAGTTCGAGGCGAGGCTAGGCCTAGGGCCCGGCCGTGGCCCGCTAACCCAGGGAACTCCCGCCCGCGTAGCGGGCGGCAGTTCCCTGGCCTGGGTTAGTGGCCCGCCAGCCTAGACCAAAAGCTTCGGTCTCTGTTATGTTGGTTGTTCAGCTGAACTCCGTTGGCTTCACTTACCAAATACAGAGACCGAAGTTCTAGCGCGATCTATACAGGGGACTCAATGGCCATATGTTTATGTACTTAAAGTAGACAACCGAAGAATCAAAAGTATTTTATAATGACTTTTTTTGGTCATCATTGTAAAGGGGAAGTATTACTAATCAGATTATACAGATATATAACTTCACCTTTTAAAATAGTGATTAGAGTTTGCAGAAATCAGCTCTCAAAAATGACTTATTTTCATGGCATCTTTCTGCCTTCGTCCGTCCTCTGGCGAGCTCCAGCTGAGTGACGTCACACCACGAGCAGTGAGCAGCTGAGCTGACAGCAGCCCATTGAAGACGATCTTTCCAATCAGCGTTTTTTGCTCTTAGAATAGTTTATTCCTCTCAAGATTGGTCTTATTACATAGATAAAAGTTTGAATTTTCTGAACAGTAAAATGAAATGCACATTTAACATATTTTGGTAACCGATATTTAGCTTAGAAAAAATTATTTGTTTTCAAGAAATATACGTGAATAAACAAAGCATATTTTCACTTAGAAATCATGCTTGCACCACATTGATATTATTATCAATATAAAGCATAGACATTCGTCTTCACAACTGAATAAAAATTATGAAATTTAATTACGTAGCAAGTTCAGGAACCACAAAAAAAACGGCAATATATGATCGCGAAATGATTGGAATTGCACTTGGATTGCCGAAGCATTGCGTGGCAACTGCAGCGAACGCACTTTGTTCATATATCGTTATGAACACAGACCATGTAATAACATGGTTTGTGGACAAATCTGTACACACGAAGATTTTTTCATGAGTGCGGGGATCCTGGTTCGAAACTCTGATTTTTTTTTTGGTTCTGGATTTTTTTTTTAAATTATGTTCCTTCCCCATTCCTATCAGCTCTTTTTTCTCTTTTTATTTTCATGTGAGATTCTATTCAGTCCTGTATTTATTAAATCTTACTTCTTAATTGCTGCTTTTGATTTTCAAGTTCTTGATTAGATTCTCTACTTATATTATTTGGGCAGCGACTCACTCACTGACTGGAGTGGAGCAACACAATGACGACTGCAGTGGACAAAATTGGTCTTTACAGTCCACAGTTCAATAAAAACGGGCAAAGGAACACAGTTCTGAATCACGTTTGGTCTGAAGTTGTCGAAAACAGAAATTGAATATCACATTACATGAAGAAAACGGTAAATTCGGAAGATATTGAACAGGTCAGTAAGGTGATTCAGTGCATGATGCACAGAGAGATGATGAGCACGTCGATTGTGTGACGTCATAATTCTCGACCGTTTTCGGCTGCGTGATTGTCGGTCTGGGGGGCTGAGAAGGGTGTCTAATAATTTCATTTCTTGCATTTCCACGACATCTATAAGACTTTTTAGTGACATTTTTGTGTATAAAAAGACAATACCTTTCCATCCATATATAATTTGTCTATAGTCATCACTTTCGTGAAATTTTCTTCGTGTGTCTCCTTTAAGATCGGATAAAACGGGGAAGTGAATTTGCGTGACAGCCGAGGTAAATCACTGTTTTTGTTCCCTTTAACTTGATTTTTCTCTGTTTTTTGGCAATTAATGCCAAGAGGGAATATGAATTTGCATTTTGGTAGCGTTTATTTTCAAAAATTTTATTCATTAAAGACAAAAATTGAAGAGCCCCGACGGGGGGATTTTGCATTGCAAGTCCCCTAATGGTGGCTGCATGCTAGCGAGCCGTCTGTGTACGAGGAGAAATAAAAAAAAATGTTAAAAACTCCTCGAAACAGACGGCTGCCAGCTGTCTACGCCAGCCATGCCCATGCCAACCGGGGGGGGGGGGGGAAGCCTTGAGGACTCCGTGATCACATTTTGATTTTGATATTGTCATTTGATCACAGAGCCTTGAACCCCCTCCCATAGAACGTTCTCGCCAGGTTCATTATCATTATGACGGTTGGCATGGTTGGTGGCGCAATGCGAAGGCGAGCGGCTCAACAACAAGCCAGGCCAGGCAAGCCATGGCATGCAGTAACCCAGGGAACTTCTGCCCGCGTAGCGGGCAGGAGCCCAGGACCTTTTGTGTAAGGCATACTCACCTGACAAGCGTGAAGTATGGTCAAAATAATTCTCCGAATAAATAGTTAAAACAGATATCAAGCACTTACCACCATTATATAGGTATGTGCGAATACGGGGCATCGCGAGCGCTGGTTTTGGTGGCACGGTTTTCGCGTGGGTTTTGCTGCAAGTGGCATCGCCTCTGTCTGGGCGGCTCATCGAAAATGGGGTTTAATGCGCATGCGCACATAGTAGATGCAATCTCGTGCCTTTTAACAGACAGTTGAAGATGTGCACTTTCTGTACATATAATTTTCAATGTGGATACTCGCCTGTAAAGTGTGGATATTGGAGCTGGAAAGTTCATCAAATTTTTGGACGCGTAATTTTATAACCCTGTAAGTTAGAGCTCTGATCGGATCGGATGATCGGGACCACATACTTTTCCCTATGATCGGTATCGGTCAAAAAGACCGGCAGTAAATATCGGATTTTGCTATTTGTTTATCAAGCAAAAAAAACAGACCCATATTGTCCTTAACTGACCTGATTGCCTTAGCTGACCCCATGCATGCCAAGCACTACTCACATATCTTATTCTTCCCTTGGGAGTCTGGGTCCCACTGTCAAGCGAGGGAGTGATTTACGATTGTTCTAGGCCGACATGACCCAGCTGGTTGGTATCACTAGAATGGATCCCTGCCTTCAGAGACAGAACGCGCCCTTGTAAATATGTCATTGCAAGCCAAAGCACGGCCGTCCACTAGAGAGAGGGAGCATCAGAGCTCATCTAATAAATATGCCAACGCAGACACTCCCCCCATCCGAGTTAGAGAGAAGGTGAGAGAGAGATTGGGAGAGGAGACGGAGGGAGTTATGGGGGGAAAAAGAGCAGAGAGTAAACCTCGTGGAATGATGCCAACTTTCATTTAAAATTTGATCAGGCCTGACGGAAAATGTAAGAAAGGCCTGATTTTTTTATTGTTTTTTTTGTATGAATTCGTTGTTTCTTGTTGGTTGTTTTGTTGTTGCTTTTTTTTCAACAAGCGTTAATCATGAAAATAGGGATGATTAAGTGTTGAAGTAACAGCCTCGATATCATATAATCATCAATGAAAATACCGTATTTTGTATTCAAAGTAGTGGCGGCACTGGGATGGGGGGAGATTTGAATAAAAAATGACGTAATTTAAACAAACAAAAAATCTTGTCTGCCCTCGGCTCGCCCTAACATTTTCCATATTGATAGTAGCTATGAATTTCAATACAAGAAAGAAAGACTTGCAATAATGGAAAATTAAAAGAGAATATTTCAGAGATAATTGGTAATTTACCATCACTCAGAAATGTTCTCTAATTGTTTTTCTCCTCTCTTCCACTCTGCTTTCACTCAAGATACCATGAATCAACTAAGTTCTCTCGTTCTCTTGCCTCTGGCTCTCCACCCTCTTGGATACGCTTTCCCTTTCATCATCTCAATGAATGACCATTCACAGCATCTTTCTTACTCATTTGCAATGCCAGTTTTCACGCCCCCGACACTGAATACTGGAAACACTTCTCAAAATCGCACCTCACATTTTCCATATCATGTCATCAAAAACATCTGCAAAAAAAAAATTGTCCCTTGCCCACACCATGTCCCCCCCCACTTGTGGCACTGGCCGCGATACTACACATGTATTTCAAAAAAATATTTTGCAAATTGTTTCATTTGAAATACCTTTCAAAATTACAAATTTTTATCATTTAAACCTACATGTATAACTGGGTCTATTTTTAGACTAATCGAGAAAGTACTGGTGAAGTCAGCGTGTGTTGGAATGTCATTTTTAGTGTGTGAGGGGGATATAAAAAAGGTTGCATTGTTTCGAAACATAAAAGGAATTCTCCGGCTCCACCACCTATCCTCTCTCTCTCTATCTCCCTCACACACACAGATGGGGAGGGGTCAATTTATTTCTGAAGTCACAACCTTTCCTGATAAGGGAACCATGTGGCTTCTTCTTTGTTTCCCCAAAAATTTCATTGGCTATCGAAGGTCCAATCAGCTCAAGTGAGCTGGTTGTGTGTTTACTTATACCCTTTTTAGACAGGCTAAAATTTCCTTAACCCCGTACTATTGGTGGGGCTAAATGGCAATTTAGCCCCACCTATAGTACGGGGTTAAGCTTAGCCCACTTTCGTTTTACACAGCGTTTTTGCAAAGTGGGCTAACCCCACCTATAGTACGGGATTATTTGGCCCTGCAAAAAAGCAGGGTTATCCCACCAATTGCGGTGCTAAGAGCAATAGTACGGGGTTAAGATCGCATGTGTAAAACGAAAGTGGGCTAAGCTTAAATAGTACGGGGTTAAGGAAATTGCGAGTGAAGCACTTGTACTACGAATGATCGACAAAAACCACTAGTCCGGGGTTAGCGAGTTTCGTGTGTAAAAAGCAAGCATCCCTTATCCGGGGTTAGCAATAACAATTTGGCATGTGTGAAAAGGAAAAAAAATAGTACGGGGTTAAGGATAGTACGGGGTTAGCGATAGTCCGGGGTTAAGAAAATCCTGTGTAAAAAGGGCATTTCTGTTTTGAGCATGCAGACAGTATCAAGGGCAAGGTAGGGAAAAGCCTCTTCATTCTGACCCTCTGACATGCGGGACCGTAACTCCATGGTTGGAGCTAGCTCGTAAATTTTGGTGAAGCCTTGTCCTCCTTGCTTGGAATTGACCAATGAGAATCGTTCCCTCTAATTTCCATCCACGGCACTCGACGCTGATTGGATGTATCATCTGATAAGATCTCTTTCATATTGCGAAGGTTGTTTACAAAACCACTGGAGCGTAATGCCCATCAGACGATTAGGGGGATTTTCTCAAGTGGATGTTTCCAAAATATTAAAACAAGTCTGGTCCCTGGGGTCAAAGTTGTCAATGAAGGAGTTGTGGGCAGGAAAGGGTGTTCATATTTGTCAGGGACGCACCATAAGATATCCAGGGGAGGGGGTTGGAAGTTTGAAAAAACTTGACTTGCTAAATGAGCAACAACAACAAATTGACTCAACATCAGATTGAAAAAAAAAAAACTTGGTCCACTGACAAATCATCTCAAAGAAATGAAAAAAAATCACTACCCTGTCCCCGAACCCTCCATCGCTACGATCTGGCATTATTTCAAAGTAACATACACCATTACTCTCATTCTTTCAGCCCCCCCCATTCTCTCTCCCCCTCGTACGTTACCAGTAGTCAGTCTCTCTCCCCATCTCTCTCTCTCGAGCTCACTGAATCACAGGGTTGGCGGATTAAATCACGTTGATTTAAATCGTGATTTAAATTTAAATTCATGGTGAATTAAATCGCGATTTAAATCACCATGATTTTTTTTTTAAATCATTGATTTAAATCACTTCCATTGAAAAATGTACAAATCATGGACAAAGTATTTTTTCAATGCAGTTTTAATTCTTCAAGTCAACTGAAAAACTTTTATGGACAATAAAGTTATTCAATTCAAAATGACATGAACCACCCCCCCCCCCTTGCCCCGGGGACCCCGACACGTCTTCAGACAGTGTCGGGGTCCTGAGTAGCACCATGTATTCTCACCGGAGTACAAAACTTCGCGATGTTTGGCATTAGAAAACCGGTGATAATAATGAATTAAAAATCTAACGATTAATAACAATCTTACCTAAACAAACTGTTCCTAAATCAGCTAAACTTTCAATTAAAACTGATGTATACAATTCCAAGAAATCCTTCGAAAGAACGTCAATTTTCGGACTTTTGTTCCAATCACGAGGTCGCCATGTTTGAAGAACGTGAAAATAGTTTCTGCGCATGCGTATATAAATATTCATAAGATGACGTCTCTGCCTTTACAAAACAGTTTAGTGAATATGCATGTAAGTCAAAACTTTCGGCAAGTCGCCTCGATTCAGTTAAAGGGGAATCCAGCCTTGGCCATAAAATGTCATGTTGGGAAAGAGAAAAATAAATCAAACAGAACGGTGAAAGTTTGAAAGAAATCGGACAAGCAATGAGAAAGTTATAGCTGCTTTAAAATTGAGATCACTAAAACTAGCAACTGTGTAAGTAAATTATGACAAGGGGCAAGGACAACTTTCCCATAGGCCATGTACTTTATTATCAGGGATTTGTGGTTTTCTCCTAAGTACCCATTCCCCTGGGCCAGTAATCTAAATATAACCCAGGTAGTATATTGTTTTATGTCCTCATGAAAGAAAAATATAATTTGAAATAAAACTTTTGGGAAAAATGACATTTTAGCCATAATATGTATTGGAGTACATGGAAGAGTAGTCCTTGCCTTACATCACTATGACATCCCATATGCTGCCAATTTGAAGTCTCCATGGGTATAGTGATTACCAATATTTACAACTTTTAAAAATTCATAACTTTCTTGTTGTTTGTCCAATATTGTTCAAACTTTCACCTATCAACTTGTCTTATTTTTCTTTTCCTTATAAAAACAAGTTTTTATTTGGGTTGGATTCCCCTTTAAATAGTGATTTAGGCATGTAATTCAATACCATTTTTTCATTTTAATTTGTAAAAAAAATCTGTATTAATGAAAAAATAATTTATTTCATATATAATGCTATTTTGTTACATTCTTTGTTTTTATAATATATATTTTTTTTTATTTGTCATTTGTTATAAACTTATATTTCTTTCTCCTTTTCATTCTTTTTATGCTTTGTTTATGGGAAGGGGGGGGGGGAGCATGACTGTTCTCTTGGTGTGTGTGTGTTTTATTTACTGAACAAATAAAATTTACGAATAGCATGATTGTGTTTTATAATTATATTAAGAGATATCTAGATCATGTAGAAACTCTTAGTCTGTATTATGATTATTCCCTTTGTGATTATGAGATATTAAAGAAATAGTTACAGATTCTAATTTTACATTTAGAATAACTTAACGATTTTCTTAAATATGAATCCTGATTTTATTAATGTTATTCATCTTTTTCACTTTTTATAGCAATTAGGAAGGAATGAATATGATTTTAAATGAAAGGACATACTTAAAAACAACTTTGCCTCCTTTTAAAATAAATATCAAGATATTGTAAAGAATAAATAATTATGATTAAAAAAAATTCTGCCGCTTTGATAATCTCTAATCACCATGGCAGTAGCATAGGTTTTTTTAATCGCCCCCCTTCTGAAGAAAATTGATACGAAACGACCTCCAATTTTATGTTGAAGACCTTTTTTTGCTTGTCAAATTCACATTAAAAACATCGAACTCACTGCCGGATCCGGGGGGGGGGGCAAAGCCGGCTCGTCCTCCCCCCTTGAGAAGCATAATGAAAATTTGTGATGTTAAAAATGGTGTTAAAACCGAACTGTGCCCCCTCCCCTTTCTTTTCTTGTCAAATTTTTTTCGGGCCAAATAATTTTTTTTTGTTAAAAAGATTTCTTTCATTTTGTTTTTTTGGCAATTTTTTTCCTGGACGAAATTTCCTTAATTTTGGTTGGAAAACCTTTCTTCTTTTTTTTGCTCGTCAAATTTTTCATTGGAAAAATTTGCCCCCCTTTTGAAAATCATGGTTCCGCCCCTAATTGAGCTCATTTATATGAAGTGCTTACACTGTCAAAAAATAATTTAAACAACACTATTTATTGTGTGAATTGCGCAGTAGTTGTTTAAACATTTTAAATAAGTGTTTAAAATCTTAAACAATCAAGCTTTAATTATTGATTGATAATTTGATATTTGAATTTAATTATTGATAATCAAATTTTGAATTTAAACTGTGTTGTTTAAGATTTTAAATACTTGTTTAAACAATTGTGTGATTCGTGTCGTAAACAGCGTTTTTTCAATCATTTTTAACAGTGTATTTGAATGATTAGGAACAAAAAGTGACATGCAAAATATCAAATTAATGGCGCAAAATAGGCGACAGGAGATTGATGACATATGAACTTCCATCATCTAGTAATATTGTATTTTTTCACAATTTTTATAACTGCCCCTTTACATGCTCATGATAAGGCCGTCTGCGGCCCCAAATAAATTCACTAGTAAAGAGCTGAAAAGCGGAAGAAGTAGCCTTTGTGAGTAATTGACATCATTGTTATTATATAGTTTACCGCCCTTACCTAGGGATCGGAAAAGTTGGTATTGATCAATTTGAAGAAATATATTACTTTGACCTGTAATCTTAATACAAGTTCCGTTCCCAAATATTATTTTTAAAAACTTGATGCCGCAACGAAACAAAATAGCATTAAGCCGAGATGGGAAAACGGGGAAAGGTAAACAAAGGAGAAAACTATATTTTCATGATTTCCTCGCAAACTTGCGCGGAAGCAAATATTTATAGAGAAAGAAAATCCCGCAAAGCTATCTTTTTCGCCATTGCTTTCCCCTTCGCTCTCACCATTTCTCATGTTCTTTTTTTTTGGGGGGGGTGGCGTTAGGATGGGGAAAGCCACCCCGGGGGCCACCCCACCGCCTCCTTGCGACGCACTTGTTATAGAAAAATGGAAAAGGTTCATGACAAAGGCCTGACTTTTATTGGGATGTTATGACAAAATCTATCACAAAATTTGATTTCTGCATCAATACTTCAGTGGTACTGCAGTAGAAATATAGATAAGCTGATTTAGTGTCATCATTATTATTCATTAATTCTTATAAGCAAAACAATTAAGATAAAGAACGGGACGTATTCGAAAAAAGCGCCTCTTGGATGCCAGGAAAACAATCAGATAAGCAAGATTCCCGGCGAATTTATGCATCCTATATGTAACGAGCAATTCAATTCTTTGTAATTACAGGCCTATACTTATCCCGCAGAGATTTATATACTCAATGATTGAGGCTTAAAGAATGCCAACAAGATGAAAGATTACATAGTAATCTAGAAACAAACATAATCATATTTCATGATCATCTTATAATCTCCGTTCAAACAAATTACAAATTGATATTGATATAAGCATCAATAGTATATGAAAATTGTTGGATGATAATGAGATTTGCATATATTTTCATTTCATTTATTTATTTTAAATTCTCATTAAAACATACAACATACAATTCAAACTGACAGAATGGTTCATGCATGCACAGTATACAAAATAAATAAAATGGAAAACATAACAAGAGAGAAAGAACAAAATTAAAATATGTGGGAGCCAGCATTGGACTCCGTGATAATGTCTTTAAAATCATTTCACATCACGGAGTCCTCTAAATTCTAGGCTAAGTCAGCGCAGACCTTTCAGTTGCTGGGTTCCAGAAAATGGGCATCAATATCTTAAAGAGATGATTTGCTGATCACTCAATAATTTTGATCAACGAATATTTTCACAAGCGTACCTAAGAGGGGGGGGGGGGGGGTAGACAGCCCCCCCCCTCTGACGAGTCATAACTCATGCAATGGACGTACCCCTGCCCCCATGACGAATCACAACTGATCCCGACGAGCCACAAGTGCCCCCTCTTTTGAACTTGTAGACCTTTTTTTTTTCTTATTTGCTTGTCAATTTTTTTCTGGTACGAAATCATTTATTTCTGGTTGAGACAAGTTCTTTTTTTTTGCTTGTCAAATTTTTGGGCAGACGAATTTGCCCCCCCCCCCACGGAAAATTCTGGGTACGCCCCTGAAAATATTCCTTTAATATATGAGTATTAATTTATTTCTTCGCTTGTTTATTTACCTATATCTGTAGATTTCTATAATAATAATAATGATAAAAAATTTGTAGTACGACACCATGAGTATTATCTCTCGAAAACAAAGAAGACAAGAAGAAAATTAGAGACAAAAAAAGAGAAGAAAAAAAATAAAGAATAAAAAAGAAAAACAAAGGCAAAAACTAAAAAAAGGGAAGAAAAAAAACCGACCCAAAAATGAAGAGAAGGTAGGGGAACAAAATAACGAGAATAAAAAAAGGGCAAAGGAAAATAAAATAGAACAGAAGAAAAGAAAAAAATGAAGGAGAAAGAAAGAAAAAACAAATAATTCAAAAGAAAATATGTTATTTCTTTCAAAGAAAAAACCAAAGCCGTATGTTGACTGGTTATCAGGCAAAGGGAAAAGCAAGAATTTACGGAACTAGACTCATGAATATTCATGTAAATCTCTCTCCGACGCATCGAATGATAGCCTTTTGTCGGGGCCTTAAGTTATATTTTCTATATGGACTTTAGTGCTATTGGCAAATCTGATGAACATATGAACTTACTAAAATTCACACATATTACGCATATTCAATTATTATTTTATTTTTTAAGTATATTTTTCTTTTATTGTTTGTTTTTGTTTTTTCGCCTGTTTGCTGACAAAAATCAAATTTATCCCGTTGCCTCGTCAAAAGGCTATATCGATCCTCCATTGGTTCCTGTACAAACGACTTTTAATGCACATCGGAAAAACATCCCTCCATTTTTGCCTAGTTTTGGGACATTACATGTACTTCTTCGTTTTGAGGATTGTGAATATTGCGGCTTAAGTTGTAAGTATGTATTGATTCCTTCTTTCCAATTTCTTACAAAATAACAAATAATCATTAAATTCCCGAATCTCTTTTGGCCGACCCGGTCCGGATCCGGTGAGCTTGGGTGAAGCTGTTCGCAGCCCGAACACAGTACGTGTTCGGGCTGCCGCAGTAACCCCCCCCCCCAAGAAAAAAAGTATGGTTTTAAACAAATGCAGATGAATGAGAAAGAATGACATGATTTTTAAAAAGTTGAGAGTGAGAGATGGAAATGATAACTTGAGGAAATGGAGGTAAAATATGAAAACATCTAGTCAAGAAAGGAAAATAAAAATTATAATCAATGGAGGAGTTGGTTTACACCCCTCTTCACTTTCTTCCACAGCCTACATGTACATAACCTCTCATCTTACTGCTGGAAAGAAGAAAATGTAAACATGCTTTTCATATTCTTAGACTGATTAAGAATATAAACATGCTTTCAAAACACATCAAGTTTCCTTTATTTTTCGAAATATAACAGAAAGTACAATAACAATTGAGAACGTGAAACAAAACAGAGAACATGATGGGCTCAGAGTTTGGAGGTCGCGATAACATTCTTGTGCATGGTGGTGGAAGTAATTTACGAGCATAGCCTGCCAAATGGCGCTAGCTGGGCAGAAAAAAGTGAACTGAAATCTTTTTCTTTAAGAGGAATGTGGAACGGTTGAGGGGCACGCAACTCCAATTAATCCGCGGTTTTCTGCATGGCAATGTAACAGTAAATTTTGCTGGGTCTATCTATTTTAATCTTTACTCTTACATTTGGCTTTCCATACTTTATTGTTTACATTCAACTTGTTTATTTCCATTCCTACTCATCTCATCCTTCTTTCCATCCTCTCAATCCACATGCATTGTCATGATCTCATCTTTCATTCCATCTCCACAATACATCTCACATAGCAACACAGGTTCATTGCATTTCATTCATTCATTCAGTTTCCCCTCAGTCATGTTTCCTGGTTTTCCATTAGCTTTCCACTCCACATGGTCTTATTGTTTAATTCTCATTAGGATTCAGTTTTACTCATGATCACCCTTCTCTATTCTCTGATTGGTTCTTATTTTTAAATAGGGTTAGTTCATTTTATAGTTCATACCCTTTTCAGCAGTGTCAAGTTATTTGATGACATAGGTTTAACCATGTTTAACATTGAATTACCAGAGGTGTTCACAGGAGATGATGGGCAAGATTTTCGACAATGGGTCAGACGGTTTGAAGTCGCCGTGGAGATGGCACCTGATGCGCCTAGCCGTATACACGTCCTCCTTCCCTCGTGTCTAGCGGGCTCCGCCTTGCAAGTTTGGGAGAGCTTTTCAGAATCTAGACAGAAAGACTTCCATGAAGCTAAGACTATCCTATCTGCGATTTTTGGAAGAGGCAACCCAAACAACTTCCAGATATCCAGCAACTCTACCAGCCAGAAACATTTTGATGCGCATTCCAAGAGTGAAGCAACCTTCATCGAACCAGACCACTCTCTTTCATCACAATCGCCACCAGATGAGGGTCCTCAGGTTGCTGCTTTAAGGAATGAAGGTGAAGTGCTCCAGCAAGTCCTCCTTCGTCTAGAGAAGCTAGAAGAAAAGGTAGAGAGACTCCAGCACTCCCAACAACCTCAGCTCAGTCCATCGAGCCCCCCAAGACACCAAGCCAAGAGGAATGCCCCCTCTGACAGACAAGTACACCAACTTGGGCAACATACACCTACCAATTTTCAGCCTCCTCCAGCAATTGTTTCAGTCATCCCACCGCTGCCACCAGTTGTAACATGACCGTTTGTACACTTCCAAACTCAGTCTCCTATGCTCTCCTGTACTCAATCAAACTAAGCTCTCCTTTAATTAAACTAAAATTATTAAACTGAAGATAGGGTGAACACAAAATAAATTAGAAGTTGACAAGATGAAGTCCAGATCAGCACTGACTTTACTTTCCAATCTTATCTTCTGCCAATGTACCCACATTGGATAATCATAGAAATCAACCAATCAAATATAAGGAAAATGGTATGAACTATAAAATGAACTAACCCTATTTAAAAATAAGAACCAATCAGAGAATAGAGAAGGGTGATCATGAGTTAAACTGAATCCTAATGAGAATTAAACAATAAGACCATGTGGAGTGGAAAGCTAATGGAAAACCAGGAAGCATGACTGAGGGGAAACTGAATGAATGAATGAAATGCAATGAACCTGTGTTGCTATGTGAGATGTATTGTGGAGATGGAATGAAAGATGAGATCATGACAATGTATGTGGATTGAGAGGATGGAAAGAAGGATGAGATGAGTAGGAATGGAAATAAACAAGTTGAATGTAAACAATAAAGTATGGAAAGCCAAATGTAAGAGTAAAGATTAAAATAGATAGACCCAGCAAAATTTACTGTTACAGCAACAGGTATTTTTTTTTAATCTATATTTGTGGTAACCCCGGAGCAATGATGACCTCAGTTAAGGACATCAAGACATCCATTTCACTGTTGCAGCCATATCGGCTTTCAGCATGGCAGCCGACCAAGAGCTAACACAGCAAGCGCACAGCAGCTACGGCCGGCTAGTGCAGCCAACTTTGGCCCGGCGCGGTGCGGGGAATTTTGCAACGGATCGTAACGATACATTTGCTATGATCGGTGATCGGCATGAAACGATCGATCAGCATTGATTAGATCGAGATCGGCCGCCGATCCGAGAATCGGTTACAGGGTTACGCGTAAATGTTCGAAATTTTTTATGGTAAGTAAAAGAATGTTCCGATTAGGTATAAGAATTGACTTTAAATATATTAACATTATCAAAAAATCCAAAATCATACCATTCTGACATTGCGCAGTCCAGATACATGTATAAGAGATGCCAGCTACCCTTGTCACAGCCGGTCTCTCGGCAGTCGTGCTGCCCGATGCGCCTGCGGTTGAAAGGGTGATGGGAGCGGTCGATAGTGAGTCGTTCATGCTGGATTGAACTAGATCTTAAATCGCTTACTTGATGATAATGTTGTGCCTTTTTTGGGAAATCTCTGTCATTATACCGTAGATAATTATTCTGATATTGATTTTAATACATACATTTGTCACAGAAAGATTTTATCATCCCAAGGTTATGTGACTCAAGTCAAGAGTCGAGGTGGTTGATTATCGTTTCATTTGGAGTCAGTGGAATATCAATGTTGACTTTTCTAAAATTAAAATCATGGGTGGAAATCCCAGGGGGACACGTCCCCCTACCCAAAATAATAGGGGACATGTAACAATAATACATTTTTTTTTCTTTCTTTTTTTCTTTTTTGGTCTTTTTGGGGTTAAAATGACCTTACAACAGTTTGGGGATAAACTTTTTTTTTTACTTGTCAGAGTTGCCAGCATCCATAGGCGGCGAAAGCTGGGGGAAGTGTACTCCCCCTGCCCTTAATTTGAGGTGGGGGACGATCCCCCCACCCCAAATTTAATTTTGATAACCTTTTTTTTCTTTTCTTTTTTTTGCTTGTCAAATTTAATTTTCTGCGTCCCCCTTATAATTTTTGGTTGATAACCTTTGGTGTGTTTTTTTTATTATCAAAATAATTTGGTGGTGGTCCCCCTAAAATTGTTGGCTTTCGCCGCCGATGCCAGCGTCCCCCTACCTTTGGGGCCAATTTCCGCCCATGATTAAAATGCAAAAAATATGTTGTTTAATTTTTCACTCTTGTAAGAAAATACATGAAAACATGAGGAAATATTTCACTTCCACATGGCTCTATTGTCTATTTTTTTTTCTATGTTATTCATTTTTTTTTTTTATTATAATTATTATTTTTTTTCAAGAAGGGTGCAGGGGGGGAGTCATGTTCATAAGTTGAAATGGGGATTGGATTTGTAGAAGTTTTTTGTCACTTTTGTTCTCTTGTTTTGAGTGTTTGGAGCTTTGATGCCTGTTTTTGTTGCTGTTCAGAGCTTTATTTATGTGCAGTGATTTCACGCTAGAATATGAACTTATTTTTTACAAAAAATGAGTGCTCGAACAGGGTCTTTGTTGTAATCATACATATCTAAGAAATGCATATATTAAATCTTAATTTTTATGTTTCCTTCTTGATACTTGAATTGCATGCAATGCTACATCTTAACACCCTCAGACTCTGCTGCTCATCCTTCCTAAAAAAATTGTAATCGAATGCCCAGGGTCTCCAAAATGAAAGCTACATTATCCATCTATAAACAATTTGTTGAAACAATAAAATACATAAAGAACTGGTGAAACAATCAAATACATCAGAAAAGCACACTTGTATTTTTATACCATACAAAGTACATGTACAAAAGGAATGATATTTTTCATTTGTAAAAAAAAGACCCCATACATACATGTACACAATACTGAAGTTGAAAAAGGGCTGATTGTAATTTATATCAGAAAAACAAAGAAATACATTAGAAATTACAAAAAACAATACTTTAAACAAATTCATTGAGGAAATTATCTACATGATGCTGTTTTGATGCCAACTAAATTATATATAAATTATATCTCATAATCACCTTCATTTGGCAAAAAAAAGAGGCGAGTAATTGTGATTTTGCGTAATTTGCATAATTAATTAGAATTAATTAAAAGAAATTATTTTACACATATTAAGAAGAAAAATTACCAAGTGAAATGATTACACATCAATTGAGTTTTCTTTCACCTTTCCATTGATACCTAAATTACTTCAAAGGGCTAAAAAAACAAAGAAGTTAGAGCCCGTTGAAGACTTGGGTTCAAAATGGTCACAAAATGGTCACAAAAATCGGTTATGCACTCCATTGACTTTACATTAAGACAATGACCACAAATTTGGATAAATATGCGCGACTTAAACTGGAATAACTTTATAATTTCTTGATGAAAATTTGAGTTCTTGGTATCATTTGAAAGGTCTTTTTAAAGGGGAAGTTCACCTTGAAGAAAACTTTGTTGCAAAAATAGCAGAAAAAATAGTAAAAAATATTGGTGAAGGTTTGAGGAAAATTCGTTAAAAAGTGTTATGTAATATAAAATGCATGAATTTCAAATTTTGCATGGTTCCTGATGACTTAATTTTGTTTTCTATTCATGATCGGGTGTGAAATA
This sequence comes from Lytechinus variegatus, assembly GCF_018143015.1. Lineage (NCBI taxonomy): Eukaryota > Metazoa > Echinodermata > Echinoidea > Temnopleuroida > Toxopneustidae > Lytechinus > Lytechinus variegatus. The sequence goes on along the minus strand of NC_054742.1, from coordinate 5,520,034 downwards.
ATTTGTCTATTGATATACAAAAGGTACAGTGAAAACCATTTTCAATTTTCTGAGAAAATGACATTTTATTGATTTTTTACCATTCGTTATGTAGGAATGCTGCTCGCATATGACGTCACAAATCAAATAATTGAAATTCTAATAACTTTTTAATTATTTTATGAATTTTTCTCAAACCTTCGGCAATATTTTTTATTATTTTTTCTGCTATTTTTACAATAAAGTTTTTGTCAGGGTGAACTTCCCCTTTAAGGGCTTTCAAATGATACCAAATTCATTGAGATTTGAGGATTTTTATTTTTTTTGTCACATACCTACATTATATGGATGAAGGTCTAACGAGTGGCAGTTTCCTGACATCTGGGCACAAACTGGAACCTCAAAAAAACAAAAAGTTCTCTCCTTCTACCCCCATCTCGATCGGCCATTTTTGTTATGAATCGTAACAAAATGGCCGATCGAGACTGGGGTAGAAGGAGAGAACTTTTCGTTTTTTTGAGGTTCCAGTTTGTGCCCAGATGTCAGGAAACTGCCTCTCGTTAGACCTTCATCCATATAATCGTGGTAAGTGCTTGATTTCTGTTTTAACTATTTATTCGGAGAATTATTTTGACCATACATGTACTTCACGCTTGTCAGGTGAGTATGCCAAATTACACGTAAGGTCCAGCAGCCTCGGTGCATGTAGAGCACGCACGGCCCATGTGCGGGGGAGGGGGTGTGCCCCCTCCTTCGCGAAGTGCAGTAGCTATCGAAAATATCAATATTGACGAGCTTAGATTGCTGCTAAATGCAACACATTTAATGTCTATTTGATGCTTCTCCGGCCACACAGGCGGCGTCACAGCCGTACAGGTTGCGCAAATTGTGATTGAAGCAGAAAATTAAGGGATTACTGATAACTTCAAAACTCCGAAAGGAAAGGATTCAAAGTCAATCTCATTTTATATATACAGTTTATAGATTTATTCACATCGATGATATCGACAAATTTACTCCACATTTTCCAATGTCTGGATCGCTACATCCTTAGTGAAAATGCGTGTCACTTCTTATATCAATGACCGACTACGTCTATGGACCACATGCGTAGCCCCTTGCACAGTGCCATGCCCTTATCAAAATCCAAAGATTGTTCCGACTTTATCGAAGCCTTGTTGGAAGTTCCTAGGCTTCCAAATAATGGACATCGGGGTATTCATGAGACGGGGTCCCCAACTTATATAATTTGCATGTTTTTGTTGTTTTTTCAGATACTCACTGAAACAATAACTCTCATTAGACTTCTGTTGATGATGTTTATACTAATAATATCCAATCAAGATTCTTTTCTCACTCTCAGTTATTGCTATGTTCATTTGTACTGCCCGCTTTTAGTAACAGCAGTCAATTTAGAATAAATTTTTGGAAGCCAACTTAAATTTGTTGACAAACCAGGCCATAGATGGTCCTTGTTACTTATCCTAATGTAATATTTGACCCTTGAAACCAGTGGTTTCATTAAAGTCACATCTCCCAGGCCAAAAGGAAATGAGTTATGTCCGCTTTAAGTATTATCAGCCATTTCAGAATCAATTTTTGGAACCCATCACAGATTTTTGCACATATACCAGACCACTGATTTTCCTTGTAACTTGTCCCAATGTATTATTTGACCCATTTAACCATGGCATAGACACAAAAATCATATTTCTGGATATTGAACAAACTATGTTGTTTTTGTAAGTAGCAGCAGCAATTTTAGACTCCATTTTTGGAGACCACTGGCAATCCTTGTAACTTGATCCAATTTACTACTTCACCCTAAAACCATTGAATAAGAACCAAATTTAAGCCAGTTAGATGAATTTTGGATTTTCAGTCTACGGATATGAAATGAACTATGTCCATTTTAATTATCAACAGCCATCTAAAACTTTTGGAAGCCATCTTGGATTTTTGGACACACCAGACCACTGGCTGTCCTTGTAACTTGCTCCAATGCACCCAACGGTTCTTTACATGCCATCGCGCGCAGAAAGATCAAGCCATAAAAGTTGTACATGTATGTTGTGGTCACCAGAAAAAAAACCATAGAATAAGAACCAAATTTAAGCCAGTTAGATGAATTGTGGATTTTCAGTCTACGGCATCCATTTTCGGCACAATCTTGGATTTGCCAGGTACACTGGAGGGGTTATAATTCACTTTAGCCTGTATCAACATTTTCTTTACCCCTAGACCATGGATTTTGAACCGAAATAGGATTCTAGGGTGGATAATAAAGTCAGTTGTATCCATTTTCAGTGAATGGCAGCCATCTTGAAAATAACCACTTTCTCGGATGCAGATTTTGGTAGGTTTTTAGTACGTTATTCCTGAGGTCCTATAGTACAAAAAAAACATTGAAAAATCATTTGTTGCAATTTGTTCCGGGTAAGGGTATTTTTGGTCGTAAATTGACCTATAGCTATTGAGAACTGACAGTGTAAAAACAAATCAAGCATATTTCCACAGTACTGTGATGTCATGCTGACCATGACAAATTCATCTGGATGAGTATTGTTTCATAGTGGCTGTGTTTGTTCATTATTATTATACAGGTGTGCAAGAAAGCATCATAGCTGCAGCTTTAGCAAGAAATGGTCATAAAGTACTGCATTTAGACAGGTAAGTTAGCAAAATACTGGTTTGATGATCTGTTCAAACTTGTATTGGTACTTGCACTACACGTACATGTATCGTCTTGCATAATTCAGAATACAAACCTTCTAAAAGTGTACTGTGCCTCCAACTTTGCACTCAAGGGTTGAAAATATACCTATAAAATTCTCATTAGTCATTCTCAAAAGTCAGCATCAGTCATCTAAGAAATATACAAACGAGAGCTCACTAAAGTGCTTGAGCACCCAGAAATAGGCTTTGAGTTTCATTATATTTACGACAAAGATCAATTTTTGGGTTAGGTGCAGATTTGTAGTTGTTTTCAAAATCTGCACTGCTATTTAATACAGGAGAGAGAGAGCCAGAGGCATTCCATCTTTTAAATGATTCTTCTTATCTCAAACATTTTGCAGAAATGACTTTTACAGTGGAGAATGGGCTTCCTTTCATCTTAAAGGTATTCTAGATTGGATAAAAAAGAATAAGGTATGACTACATTCATGATAATTATCACAAAATAATAATAATATGTTAGTCAGGCCCGTTTGTACATGTTGAACATTTTTGGGAGCTGAAGTCGCTACCCTGGATAAATATGACCTTTCTTTTTTATTACTGTATACATAAGCTGGTTCTCGAAGTGTGATTGGCTGGGAACTTATTGACACATCAGTGCCAATATCCCCAATTATAGCAAAGCTTTGCTATTGCAAACACCCTGTTTAGTGAAGAAATTGATATATGCACCTCTATATGTTCAAAAAACAAGGTTTAGAAAGTAGGGGAGACCGGGGTTAGTTGAAACATTTTTGACAAAAATGGCTGAAAATCCAAATAGATTTTATTTTAGAAGCAATATATCAGCTTGAAGCATAAGGGCTTTAACCCTATATATGTTACGGGCCGATTTAATCGGCCATGAATCTGCCGCCGGGATGCTTCGGCCGACTAGATCGGCCCTGTTTTTGATTGACAGCTGCTCCGTAATGGGCGGTGCTAGGTACATGAAAACTTGTCTGTGATTGGCTTACACATCGACCATTTAATAAATAACAACTATAATATCGTAGCTCCACCAACCAATCAGATATTTTGTTTCATTTTGACACGAAAAGGTTGTGTTTTGATCGATCAGCTGAGCGTAGTTTGCGTTGTTGTTGTTGTGCAATTGTACACGTGTGGTGATATTTTGGTCGTGTTGTGCGTGGTCGGCGAGGCGACAGTTGAGTGAAAATGAGTGATATTCCTTCGACATCTCGCGGTCCTGGTCGACCAGGATTGTTTGAAACTTTTCTAGCAGACAATGAAAGTACAGAAGGATCAGATATGGACATCGACCCGAGCGAAAGTAGCTACGAGTACGACATTCCGTCAGATCCATTTGCGAGTTCGGACAGTGAAACTGAAAACAGTGCAGGGACACCGCGGGCTGCGAAACGGCGACGGGTTGCTGAGCAGGAAGCAGCCGCCCAGCCCCGGCAGGATGATAACGGGAATCCTGATTGGATTCCAGTGCAGCCACCCGAGCCAGAGGCCGACCCAGGAAGTAGGGCATCGTTTCTGCCGAGGAATGTGGGGCCAAGGAATGCACCTCCTAGAAATAGCCAGCCAATTTCATACATAGAGCTGTTCCTCGACCAAGAACTTTTGGTTCACATGGTACGTGAAACCAATCGATATGCGAACGCTTTCCTGACAGATGATGCAGTCATAGAATGGATAAGGGAGCACCCTAATTCTAGATTCAAAAAGTGGCCCTCAAATGGAATCAGTGTGGTGTTACTCAAAAAGTACTTGGGGCTTAGCATCAATATGGGACTCGTTCAAAAGAAGCGTCTTACCAGCTACTGGTCGACACAACCGAGCCAGGCCACCCCGTACTTCAATGCTGTGATGCCCTTCTGGCTGTTTTCTTTGATAAACCGCATGATTCATGTGAACGATAATACAACTGAAGTTCCAAGAGGTGCGGATGGATTTGACCCCTGGCACAAAGTGCGACCCATCCTCGATCGATTCAACGATTCGTTCAAGCGTCACTATGTACCATCAGAGAATGTAAGCATAGATGAATCCATGATAGGAATGAAGAACAGGATTGTCTACATTCAGTATATGCCGAACAAAAGACATGCCAGGTTTGGCATAAAGAAATTTGAATTGTGCGACTCGAATGGCTACGTGTATCACATGGAACTATATGCTGGGAAAGATTTCGACATTCGGCATGATGAGGGCCAAGCGCACGGAGTCGTCATGACTCTCATGAGCAAGAGTCATCTCCTGAACAAGGGGTATCATTTGTATACCGACAACTTTTATACGAAGCCACACCTCGCAGAAGTATTGTTTCAGAATGATACATATCTTACAGGTGGGCATAATCACTTTATTTTTCCATAAATTATTAGTAATTGACTATCCATACGTTATTTATTTATTTATTGCGTTATTTATTGATCTTTATGATTTGGCTTACCTGCAAAAATTTTAAGAAAAAATTAAGTTTTGTTTTAGTTAGCTTTCCTTAGCCTCTTTTCTCTCACTAAAAACAAGCAGCATAAAAATGTTCGTGTAGCTTCAAGCAATTGCATTGCATGGGGGGGGCGAAAATTTGGCCGACATGAAAAAATAAAAGGTAATCAGCTAAAAAAGAGGGGCCGGTGCCAATTTTTCCCAACCCCCCCCCCCCCCCCCCCCCGATCCGGTACTGCATTGGTTGGTTTGTACTGCAGGTCCTTCATAGCATTTTCTATAAAATTATGTGTAATGTAATGCATGAAAGTTGTGCAGTTATTAGACTAAAATTTATCATTATATTCATAATGTTTACTCCTGTTGCATTTTTATGAATTTGCAGGTACAGTACGAGCAAACTCACGGGGCATGCCGGCTGAAATCACCAAGGCAAAACTCAAAGTTGGTGAGACTACGTATCGTCGCAAGGGGGACATTCTCGCTGTGGCTTTTCGTGAAAAGCAGTCCCAAAAAAAGCCAGTCATCCTCCTTAGCACTCGGTTCCCCGCAGAAAATGTGACAAAGGAGAAGAGGGGGAAGGAGGTGACCAAGCCTGTTATGGTCTCTCATTACAACCAGTTCATGGGCGGTGTAGATGTGAGTGACAAAAAAGTTTGTCATGTTGCAGCCGAGCGAGCTACCCATCGCTACTGGGTAAAGGTTTTTCGGCACCTCATTGATATTGCTCTCCTGAATGCGTACGAGATCTACCTTCTCAATACAGATGGTCGTAAGCTCAGCAGACACGATTTCTTGGTATCAGTTGTCGAGACTCTCTGCACTGCCACTGACGAAGTACCACGCCAGGCCACACCACAGCATCACCTGGTGCTTCTGCCAGGACGAAAAGAAATGGACTGCACCATCTGTAGTGATCGTAAAGGAGGCAAAAGACGTAGGTCCCGCCACTGGTGCCCAGCCTGCAGTGTTGGCTGCCATGAAAAGTGTGCAGCACGCCTGGACCATACCCAGGGGTCAGCCCGCCGTGGTGTGAAGCGCAGGGTAACTGATCAGGATCAAGAAGACTCGGATTGAACTGTGAACTAAATTACTAAAGAACATTGATGTGGGACTGATGACAAGCACAGCTACACATATAATTTGCTTTTTAGTTCTTACATGTCATTGATCTTTTATCATACTTACCTCCATGTATGTATCTAGTAGTATTATTTATTTTTTTTACACATTAGCTATAATAATTTTGAGAGGTTTTGTAAAGTATAGCCAACTCTACCAAAATCGCATAAATTGAATATCACCAAAGTCTGAGATCGATACCAATCATCTTTCCTTTATTTTCTATTTTTTGCCTCACATAAGTCAAATTTATGTCATCTTTCCCAAGATATTCAACTAAGGCTGAGTTGAATGTAGTACAAAGAAACCCCATTATAACGAGGTCAGTGGGACTGCCAAATTTCACGACATGTATATCCAAGCTCGTTATAACAGGGTTTCACTGTACTTGAATATTATACAGGCCATAATCAAGTCTATTACTTGTTCATATTGCTTGCCATGTAACTTTATTTGTCAACAAGGTGCTTTAGAAATATTTTATTATTTATCTAAAGAGATTTGTGTGTGAATTACATCATTCAGGTGACATGCTGGGGTTTATTTGTCTGCAAAGTGCTATAGAAATAGTTTATTATTTATATCTAAAGAGATTTGTGTGTGAATTACATCGTTCAAGTAATGTACTGGGGTTCTTCCCAGACTACCAAAGTTCATATTTCTTGTAAAAAAAATTGCCAAAAAATCTTGTGCAACTCCTGCTGAAACAACCTGTGCTCAGGTGATGTCATTTGTTTGTTTGAAACATGTATTGGTGTTTTGAAGCCTTGAACCTTTTTTTTGTGTGTAAAGTCTCAAAAGTTATCCTTGTAAACACAGCGGAACCTCGTTATATCAGGGTTGAAAAAAATAAATAAGTACAGCGGTGGGATCAGAAGTCATGGTAAGAGAGTGTTTTTTTATATCTAGCCCTTTATGAAAAGGTTCTACTGTACTGAGTTTGAAGACAGTAAATCACTCGTGTTTATCATGTAACTCGGGCATAATTTATTTACCTTTTTTACTTCGACAAATTCTTACAGCATGTTATGCATATTTTTCCTGTTAGTGCCAAATTACCTGAGATTACTTTTGTACATATTGTATATACTTGTATGTGCTTGATGTTTAGAAAGCAATATTGTTTGTATGGTACAGTGAACTTGTTCCATTCTTTGTTTTTCTCAGTGGTTTACAAATGGCCAAGAAACAAAAATATGGGTCTATAATTCTATCACATATTTTATTTATAATTTTATATTTTTATTATTTTATCTTTTTCATAGTTTGTATTTCAAAGTTATACAAATCATGCATCCAATATGTGTGTTCCTGGGAATAGTCTCTCTCTCTCTCTCAATGCACCATAAAACTGAAATTGTACCTGTAAGGTTTCTCTCAAGATCTTTCATTCACTGTACTGCGTTACATTCCATACAGCTGAGAACAACAACAAACAGCAAACATGTGTTCTAGGGTTTTTTGTATTTATTTCACATCATATTGCTGCAATTTTTTTTTGCATAATTTCAAAGTAAAAGATATGTAGTAGAGACTGATTTTTTTTAGAAAGCTGATAGAATGTCTTACAAATTGGAACCACATGTAATTATACGTCGTTCGACTCTATGCACAGCGGAGAGCGTTATAGTATGTAATACATAGTTACGTAACAATGAGGGCACCCTACCTTAGTGAGTATTCAAAAAGATACAGTACTGTACATCATAACCTTGAAAATGTAATGCCAAATTATTCCAAACAGTGTTACTGCCTTCTTTCAACTGAAAAAATGACAAAGCTGCCAAAAACATTGTAATATGCCTTTTTTATGAAAAATTATATTTCTACGTACTTGCCTAATTTTGTTCATAACTTTGTAATAAAACAAGATATGTGAAAGAAAGTTACATATTTGGAAAGCTGAGTAAATTTCCTACAAATTGAATACAATTATCTATGAATTGCTTTATTTTTTGTCTGACAAAATGTGGTGGTAATGTGCATGAATGATTCTGGATGAGAGAGTGCATCCGCCTGTGAGGGCGCTGTTCATGAAGTGTGAGGGCGCCCTTTATAAAAAAAATATTCCAACAGATAGATTTTGTCATGACCTTCAAAATGATATATAACTTGCCATATTTTATTCATTCTTTAGTCACTAAATAAGGTCAGAAAGGATCTATACGTAGTCACTGTAAAATACCCTGACATTCAACACTATTACTATGTGACACTTATAGGGTTAAATGTACCACATAAAATTTTAAACTCTATAATGGTTACTGAAAAAATCCACCTTGAACAAGACCATCGCAAACGTTCCAACTTTATACCCAATACAGGGTAAGTTGGAACATGGTATGGGGTAAGTTGGAACACTGCATGGTCAATTAAGAATTATACTAAAACTTCTTAAAACTGTAATATTTCATGGTTTTATCCTATTTGCTTTATTTTTTCAAGTTCAAAATATTTAAAGTGTGGATTTGTTGAACTTTATGTTTTCTATTATACAGCCACTCACGCAAGCAGACTAGTAGAATTCCACATATCTGGGTGCATTTGATTTTACATGCAATTAAGTGTACTATCAGCAATTTCATGTACTTCTGCATCAAATTTACAAGACAAAAATTAATTGTTTATAATTTTCATTAATTAATTATGCCAATAAGCATATGAAATTTGCCCTAATTTTTTGGGGGGTATGTTATTGCCTTTAACTCTACATGTATTTATTAAGCTAGTCGAATGCTAATTTTTGGTGAGAGTATAAATTTCCACATAACAAATATCCACCAAAAAATGCAAAAAATATATTTTCTTGTGTATTTTTTTTATTTGTATTTCTTTTTTTCCGAACCTTTGTTCTTTCCAATGAACTTTGTCGGGACTCTGTTGCTATCATAAATAGCATAAAATAAATCTATTTGAACCAACAAAAGTAAAAAAATAATCATACATTTATGACTTTTGGTTGAAAAACACAATTTGCATTGACCTTGTACATGGAATCATGCATTTGAGCAATTTTGGGTCCGACATGCACAATACAAAATGTTGCGTAATTTCGCAACCGCGCACACAGACATTGCAAATTTGGTCTCAAAAGATGCGCAAGACTTGGAAGTAAAAAGTCAGCGAGCAGTGTAGTAAAAAAAAAATTGCGCGATTGCGTAGTGACCAGATTTTCCTTAGGGAGGTGGGGGGTCAATTTGAGTTTGATGAGGGTTAATATTGCATTAGGGGCCTACATGTACAATAGGCCTTAAATGCACACTCAGACCTAACTGATAAACAAAACAAGCATGGTATACAATAATTTTTCAGAAGAGTTTGAAATACTTTATATATTTTTATTTATAATTATGTTTGGGGTAAGTTGGAACATGTTCCAACTAACCCCTTCAATTTTGTTCCAACTAACCCTGGAGGCACATTTGACGTTTATAAGCTTACAGCACAAAAAAAGGACTTAACCATGGCATATTAATAACCTCATTTTGTAGCTTGGTACAAGTGTCTATCATACCCCCAAAGTGGCCAACCTGATCTTTAAACTTCTCTGAAATAATATAACAGTTCTGAAAGAGAAAAAAATTACTCAGAAGGTAAAAAACCAAAAATTCCTTTCTAGCTTCACCAGGCTTCTTGCACATGTGTCGTCTGTAATATGGTAGATGGCTGTTGATAATGACAATAAATTGAGGACAGTATTGCAGAAATTTATTTAAAGAAAATTACAATGTTTCAACTTACCCCATGTTCCAAATAACCCCGGTCTCCCCTACAGATCAAAAGTTAGCTAGAATTTCACTTTGTGTTTTATTTCTCAAATTCAGAGCCTAAACTAAATCTAATGTCAAAATTTCAATATGCATGTAAGAAACATTTTTTTAGATGTAATTTTTTTCAATACAAATTGTTGATGACAACATTTGAATCATAAATAACATAAATCGATTGATGTCAATGAGTAGAATTAAAGTACATTCACAAATTCTTGTAAAAAAACCCATTGAATTACAAGAAATCACCTTTTTTTAAACAATTTTTGTTCTGACATGCATTTACAAAATGTAGCATTTTTATAACTGCAAGTTAATAGATTTAATATTTACACAGTAAATTTATGAAGTTTTATTGAAGAGTAGAGAATTGCTGACCATATGATGATGATTGTAACAAATGTTCATGATGTATGATTTACAAATTGCTATATGTTCAGTCTGCAGACATTGCTCCTGTTAACTCAAATGAAAACATTGAAGTAGAAGAGGAACTTAGGATTGTACCTTGCCCTTCATATCATATGACTGCTACCAATATAGAGGAAGAAATTCATGTCAAGGATCAGTAAGCATGTTTCGTTTTCATTTTACCCCGCTGTTTGATCAATTATATTTGAAAAATAATTTTACATGAGGTAACATTTTTTCAAGCAAAATTAGTCAGGTCAATATACAACCAAAAATACTCTCACCCCAAACAAATTGCAACAAAAGGTTTTTCAATGGTTCTTGGTACTATTTGACCTTGGGAATAACATATTAAAATCTACAAAAATCGGCATCTGGGAAAGTGGTTGTTTTCAAGATGGCGTCAAATATGGCCACCAATCACTGAAAATTGACATAATTTATTTATTATTCACCCTAGATATCTTAGTTTGGTGCATATTCCATGGTCTAAGCGAGTAAAATTGTTTTTTGATACAGGTAAGAGTAAACAAAAGCACTTCAGGGTACCTGGAAAATCCAAGATGGTGTTCAAAATGGCTGCCGTAGCGTAAAAATCCATAATTGTGTCCGCCTCTATCGGAAATTGTTGAATTAGCGCACATTCACAGCCTCCACACGCATGCAGAAAACGCACCGCTAGTAGTGTGACGGATGGTGGTAGTAAATTAGCTATTGCTTACCACTTGCTGAGCAACCAAGCATGCGCTGAACAAAACTGTTCATCTTGGTTCAAGGTGCTCAGCCGAGCAAGGAGTATATAATATCCAGCTAGCAGACCCGATTCTGTGTCACCAGAAGGAGTTTGTAAGAACCCTTGAGTTATTTTAGTTGCTTCGCTTCAATATGCGGCTGGTATTAAGCCTAACTTGTTTATCTTGATGGCCAATCATGGCTTTCCATTTAGTCTCCATTGTCTAATTTTGGTTCTATTTTATTGTTTTGCTCTAGCGTTTTTAGTCATTCATGCGATTTTACTCCGATGAGTGCATGTCGAAAAGCTTCAGTATGTCCGTTTTTAAGGCTATTTTACGATTTTGTGGTAACAAGCACTTATTTAAAATCCACAATTCATCTATTTCTTAAATCTTATGCAGTCTTAATTTAGTTTGCTATTTAATGGTTTTAAGGATTAGGCACATTTGGTCAAGTTGTTATATGGATGTTCTGGTTCAGGTATGTCCAAAAATCCAAGATGGCTTCCAAAAATTTATTCTAAAATTGCTGCTGATAATTATGTAAATTGTACAAATTCAGCTTATAGCTGCATATACAATACAATGTTTATTTTTATCTTAAATCGAAGACATCTACAATAGAGGAATCAATCGTGTATCAATAAATTACAGGGAAACGGTTGAAAGTTCTTGTGGGCCTGATTCAAGTTGTGACACATCTGTGAATTCCAATTCCGTGGATTCCGATGCCCCTCATTCAGCTTCATCATTGATGAGTACAGTAGAGGAGTGTTCAGTACAGGATGAAGAACCAAAGACATCTCATGAAGTTAATAAAGACAGCTCTGATGATCGTACATTAAAGAATGAGTCTTGTCCTACCCAACCTCAAACTTCTAGTGAAGATCAACTAACTACAACAGCTACTCAAAACGTCCAAAAAGAGTGGACATGGGAAGAAATCATGAGGAGTTGGAGGAAATTTAACATTGACCTTTCTCCTAAGGTATGTATGCATTTCTGTCTAGAAACATACCCTACTACATGTTTGTTGAACTTATATTTCAATTATGTTTAAAGCTCACAATATCTTTGATGCTTTTCTTGAGTTAATAGAATTGCAAAGAGATCACCATGGTTGATATTAAGTATGCCAAAGGACTGTTGGTTTGAGGCCTTTTCAGAGGGACCAGGTACAAGTTATCAATGCTTTATGAAAGACTTGTAGAAACCACTATGAAATTGTAGCTTTCTGTATAGGGCTTGGTTTTCACTCTTTCATGTAAGAAAAAATGAACAGTCGTGCATGTTTATCTTTTATCTCTAGTTGAAGTTGATTTAACCCTATCTAGGCCGGGGTATTTTGGGAGTTCCTATGGCCGGGGGGGGCCTCCCAGGCCCCCCCTAAGATCTCGGCCGTCGACCGCGCGATCGCGCCGAAATTTGGCACGCGGGTTGCCTTGGGCATAATCTACAAGATTGTATAGTAATTTATTTCATGCGAATCGCTATTAAGTGATTATGCTAATTTATGCGTAATTAGTATGCGAAATCATACTTTTCCCTCTAACTCCCTAAATAAAGCTCCAAATGTATTAATTTTTGGTACAGAAACTCTTAGTGGTGTCTTTAACAAGTGTACATGAAAAAAATTGTGATATCAAATCATTTTCTTATGTATTATATTGTTTTTTGCAATTTCTTATGTATTTCTTTGTTTTTTGGACCTTTTGTTTTTCATTGTTTTTTCAATGAAATTTGTTGGGGACTCTTCTGTGATCATAAAAAGCATAAAATGAATACATTTAGACTAGAAAAACTAAAAATAATCATACATTTATGAATTTTGGTTGAAAACACAATTTGCATTGACTTTGTACACGAAATCACGTTTTTGAGCAATTTTTGGTCTGACATGCACTTACATAATGTTGCGTAATTTCGGAACCACGTACCCGGGTGATGCAAAATTGGTCTCAAAAGTTGCGCAAGACTTGAAAGTAAAAAGTCAGCGAGCGGCGCGGTCAAAAAATTTCGCACGGCGAAAATATCGCGCGATTCGTTGAGGGGGGGGGCCTCCGAGGCCCCCCCCCGGCCTAGATAGGGTTAAGGTTTGCAATTGAATATAATGATGATAATGACAAATTATAAGGTGCAAAATTCTGTTATTTCATAATCTCCAAATCAACATCCATAGTATAAAAATTAAAATTTAATATCTAAATCTCAAGAAAAAGAAAGAATAAAAACACAAAGAATTACAGTTCCATATAAACCAACCGACAATCAACATTTGTGCAGAGTGACTCTAACATGTTAACCAGTTTGATATTTAACTGTTTATCGCAACACTGGTTCTGATAATTAAGCCTGGTCTCGACCTAAATAAACAGGGAATGGCCAGGCGTGTCTGACAAACATTGTTACAGCCTCTTATTTGTTCATATTTCAGTTGATGTTTTGTAGAGGTGCGATGGTGGAGCTTCTTGTTTCATCGAGAATAAGTCGCTATGCAGAGTTTAAGGCTGTCACTCGAATCCTTACAAATATCAATGGCAGAGTTGAACAGGTATGTTTCATCATTAGGTTTTGTAAAAGAAGATGGAGCTGATATGTATTTGCTCACTCATTCCCTGTCTGACACTCATAAATTAAAAGTTTTTCTCCTTGTTTTACATACCCTGGTAAACTATGTCGATGTCATCATGCGCTGGTGCAGATTGTGCAAAATCGGTGTATCAAAAAAAAATGGCAGTGTGAAGGAAAGAAATACGTTATTTTTGTCTCGCCCACCAGAGGTGTCCGTCTGTCGCCCCGTCACAAACTTGTAATGACACATAACTCCGCAACCGTAAGTCACTTTTCAACCAAACTTGGATGGTAGATGGACTTGGGGGACCTGCATGTTATGCTGCAGTCTGAGGTCACATGGTAAGGTCAAAGGTCATTTTCAGGTCAACGTTTAATTTTACATGCAAGACTTTCTTATGACACCCAACTCCACAACCATAAGTCGCTTTTCAACCAAAGTTGGATGGTAGATGGACTTGGGAAATCTGCATGTTATGCTGCAGTCTGAGGTCACATGGTAAGGTCAAAGGTCATTTTCAGGTCAACGTTAAATTTTACATGCAAGACTCTCTTATGACACCCAACTCCACAACCATAAGTCGCTTTTCAACCAAAGTTGGATGGTAGATGGACTTGGGAAACCTGCAGGTTATGCTGCAGTCTGAGGTCACATGGTAAGGTCAAAGGTCATTTTCAGGTCAACGTTAAAGTTTACATGCAAGACTCTTATGACACCTAACTCCGCAACCGTATGTTGCTTTTCAACCAAAGTTGGATGGTAGATGGACTTGGGGGACCTGCATTTTATGCTGCAGTGGGAGGTCAAATGATAAGGTCTAAGGTCATTTTCAGGTCAACATTAAAGTTTACATGCAAGACTCTAATGACACCTAACTCCGCAACCGTAAGTCGCATTCCACCAAACTTGGATGTTAGATAGACTTAGGGGATGTGCATGTTATGCTGCAGTCAGGGGTCACATGGTAAGGTCAAAGGTCATTTTCAGGTCAACATTAAAGTTTACATGCAAGACTCTCATATGACACCTAACTCTGCAACCGTAAGTTAATTTTCAACAAAACTTGGATGGTAGATGTACTTGGGGGACCTGCATGTTATGCTGCAGTCGGAGGTCACATGGTAAGGTCAAAGGTCATTTTCAGGTTAACATTAAAGTTTACGTGCAAGGCTCTTATGACAAGTGTTATTCCATCCCAGTCATTTCACAATGAAGTTTCGATATAATTCTCTTGTTTGCCCTCGGAAATCACGACACACAATCATGAAAATAAACAGTAATATCATACTTAACTTTTACTTGATTTATATTCCCCCCAAATGAAACCGATTATGTAATTATGATGCCAATTCGCCATTTGAAGTTTATTTTGGTGTTAGGTGGAGTCTTAATCGTCTGTTCGTGCTCAGATAATTTGCACAGTGAATTCATGAATGGAGTTCATCGTCATTGATCGTGCATGCGCAGTACTTTAAATCAAACCAGAAAATTGACGCGATCAACGTAACATAAACAGGTCTTGCTTTCATGAACAATATTAATATAATAACCATGGAACATTATTTAAACATAATAATTTAACAATAATTTGCATATGATAATCATTATTATGAATTTAGACTTTGATGTGAAATATTTGTATTTTGTTTCCATTTTTAATGACGGACATCACATCAACATGAGTGAGTGCACCATATTTTCTATGGAGTGCACTTGTCTAAAAAAAATATGTGAGGATTGATTCTGGAACAATATGTCAATATGCAAAAACCCTTCTCACGATCGTAATATTACTACAGTATAATACCATTTTACATGACAAAATGGAAACAATTCTGTTAGATAATTTTTCCTGTATTTGTAATATTTCCTGAGCTCTGAATCTGTGTTAATAGCTCCATGATTCATGAATGGAAAATATGTCATACGTCATAAATGGCACATGCGCATTGTGCTTCTTTTCTCGGAGACGTAGACGTCCAGAGATGGAATAAAAATAATGATAGTATTAATAAACCACAACTTTAAACCAGGGTTTAATTTAAGCCCAAGTTCAGAATACAGGCCTAATTAAACAACTTATTCATGAAGTAGTTTTTGAGACTGACATGCAGGTGGAGCATTTCACTTGAAAAATTTCATCCCTTACCTACACCATGTCCCCACTTCCACTTGTGGCACTGCCCACGATGCTACACATGTATTTAAAAAAAATATTTTGCAAAATATTTCATTTGAAATACCTTTCAAAATTACAAATTTATCATTTGAACCTACATGTATAACTGGGTCTAATTTTGGAGACTAGTCAAGAAAGTACCAGTGAAGGCGGGCAGCGTGTTGGAATGTAGTTTTGATTGTGTGGGGGGGGTATAAACAAGGTTGCATTGTTTTGAAACATGAAAGGAATTCTCCAGCTCCCACCCCCTTATCTTTCTTTCTCCCTCTCACACACACAGATGGGGAAGGGTCAATTTATTTCTGAAGTCATGACCTTTCGAGACAAGGGAACCACGTGGCTTCTTCTTTGTTTCCCCAAAAGTTTCATTGGCTATCGAAGCCGAAGGTCCAATCAGCTCAAGTGAGCTGGTTGTGTGTTTACTTTCTGTTTTGAGCATGCAGACAATGACTTATTTTGTGTATTTGAGGGCAAGGTCGGGTGGGATTAACATTGTCGGATCTCTTTCGTGTTGGTGTGTGAATGTGATATAATCATTGATAATTTTTGAAAATTACCTCGGTAACATCATTTTTAAACCTGTATCAAGTATTCAAAAACCGTTGTCATCATTGTTTTCTTTTCATTTTGTTGTTATTACTTGAGTATTCGAGTTATCCCAACGTCATCGGGATCTGCCGAACATTCGATTAGTGTAAATTTTGCTAATCGATTGGCGGCACGCCATTCGAACCATTCGATCAATTGATGTTTACTCCCAGGCCTAGTGGTGTCATATATAAAAGTTGAGTTGATGACCTCCTCATACATATCAATGTTGCTCCAGAATTTTTTTATTTTGTAACCAGACAGAAGATTACATTATTTGAGATATATTTTTGCCTGTGTATATATTAATTGAGCCTTAAAAATAACTTGTTAATATTTCCAGGTACCTTGCTCCCGGGCAGATGTTTTTAGTAGTCGTTATGTCTCTGTGCTGGAGAAGAGAATGCTGATGAAACTCATAGAATTTTGTCTTGATTATGAGAATAGGCAAGATGAGTATAAAGGTAAGTTTTATTTTCTAAAATGTATTTATAAAGAAATTTCAATCTGATTTTTGAGGGCTGGTATCCAGATTATTGAATTCAAATTTACCAGAATTTCAAAGAGAATTTCACCTGAACTAAGTTTGGCAGAGACCTAGTAAGTCTAGTAATCACTTTTCCTGTTGGTATGTTAGTCTGTTACAAAAATGCTAGTTTTTGTTCAACTTGCTCTCATTTATTTCTGCATCAGTTAAGTTCATGCTTGAGATGTATGATCCTTTGGTAATACCACATGTCTATGAGGATGAGTGGGTCAAAGGTCAAGTTTTTGTTCAATTTGCTCTCAATTCTTTATTTCTGGATCAATTATATTCGTACTTGGGACATATGATCCTTGGGTAATACCACATGTGTGTTCATGAGGATGATGGGGCCAAAGGTCAAGTTTTTGTTCAACTTGCTCTTATTTCTACATCCATTATGTTTATACTTGGCACACTTGACATGCACACTTGACATGCACACTTGAATTATAAGAAGCATTATTGCCTCAATATTTTTGGTTGGTACAGGAAACCTTGATTTTTTTTAACAAAAATTTTTCTTGTAGAGACATATATGGATATTGGTTTCTTTGTTTAAATTGGTTTCCTATGTGGAATATAAAGCATATATTCACATTTTGATTTCAGGTGACAATACAAACTATCCTCGGCAAGCTGGATGCACTCGTTATCTTTCCTCAGCTTTGCTTGAAAAATTTTGCGTCATCCAGCTTGCCTTGAAAGTGATAGATAACCCATCACCTTTACCAACGGTGATTATTTGATTCAGAGGTTCATGTATTCTTCTTATTTTGGTGAAGATCGGAATGTGTCCAACGTGACCTTCCTCTATCTTCCAAGGATCCCTAATAGACAAATAATATACAATAAAACTTGCAAAGTCCAGAGGTTTCAAGTAGTGGAATACAATCTTAATAGATTTGCCTGTTTCTTAGCTAAACAATAAACTTGAATTTACTGTTTAATTGGTACATTTGTGGAACTTCATAGCCTACTGTCATTAAAGAGTGGATCTGAGACAAGTAACTAGACTCTCTGTGTTTTCATGCTTACATAACTACAGGACCAGCACAGCTTCTTGCTTCCACTAATCTCTTCCTTGCCTCTTCATCTCTGGCTTTGGATGGCAAAAGCTCGATACTTAATATCCATGATCAGACACGGAATAACCATGTTATTAAAAACATACTTGATGCCCTAAAATGAAGGATGGGTTAACTGCTACTCTGGGTTTTTTGTGTACCTTTCATACAAATTGATGGTATTGGATCTAGAGTGAATTACCAGCATATCTATCAATATCAATTACTAGTAATCATTTTAATAAACAAAACAACACAAAATTGGTAGACTCAAAGAAATTATGAAACTTGGTATTTTTATTATTGACCTCACAATGCAGAATACGCAGACAAGCCATTTGCAGATTTTCTTCACTCCCGCAAGTTGAGTGCAACTCTTCAACACTTTGTTATTCATTCCATCGCAATGACTTGTGCAGACACTCCCACTCATAAGGTAACAATTTAATTATCAGATATTTTCTATATTGATATTTTCATAAATATAATGATAATGATATATAATAATAATGATCACAATCACTTCCACTCTATATTTCTATTTAAAATGCTGATTAAAACACCAGTTTGCAAAAAAAAAACCTTTGGCATCACATAGATTAGGTGACTTTTCCTGTCAATCAGCTGTGAAACGTCCTTTCAGAGTTTTGAAAGGAGTGCAAACCTCTTGCGTCATGAATTTGGATGATCTTTTGCTTTCTATTTTGATGTATTTTCAGGCACTTCAAGCTATGAAATATTTTCTGAGTTCATTAGGTCGCTATGGAAATACTGCTTTCTTATGGACCCTATATGGCAGTGGGGAACTTCCACAGTGCTTTTGCAGGTATTCTATTCTTTACAAATCATTCTAAGATCACGGTCAAATGATTGGATGCACTTAGTCACATGTATTTCAGTTCATGAGCACATAAAATTTTGTAACTTTGTATACATGTACTTGTACTACATGTGTGTATATGGGCTACATTTGTTTTACCATACCAAACACTTTGCATTGATTGCATTATATTAGGTTGACTCTTGAGTTTATTAAATTGAATGAATGCGAGTCAAAACAAAACCGATTTCTCATATAGACAATTAATCCCTTGGTAACATGGTTATTAACATAAGAAAATGGTTGAGGGCTATTTACATATGTAATAGTTTTAACAGATCATTATTAAACTTGAGTTCAGATAAATTGTGTAATGAACTCGTGCTCATAGATCATTTGTATATTGAATCTGTTTTAAAGACATTGATATATGATTGTTTTTCTGATAATTTTGTTTTGATTTTTATTTTAATGCAAATTAAAAGCAATTATCTGTTTAAATATTGAAAAAAAATTGGACAGGAAAAAATAAGACAACTTAATCCTAAAATGACTCTTGGTGCATACTTGCATCTGAAGGTATATATGTACACAACTTTGTTGTTTGCTCCAAAATGTAAAAAATCAGTACAAATTTAACTTCTAGCTGAATGAATAATTTGCTGGATTATTTTGAATACTAAGCCAAGATTCTAATCAGACTCCCTCCACCCTTTGACTTATTTATTTCAAAATATACCAGATCTTCAAATTTTCATTTAGAATGTGTGCAGTATTCAGTGGTATTTGCATTCTGAACAATTGTCTTTTTGTTTATTTTCTTTTAAAATGTGCGCAGTCTTCAGTGGTATTTGTGTTCTGAACAATTATCTTTTTGTTTATTTTCTTTTAAAATGTGTGCAGTCTTCGGTTGTATTTATGTTCTGAACAATTATTATTTTTTTTATTTTCTTTTAGAATGTGTGCAGTCTTTGGAGGTATTTATGTACTCAGGACTCACATCAGGAGTATGGTTACAGATTCTGAAAATAAGTAAGTAATTGGAATGACTCACAATTACACATATTTTGAAGCCTTTACACACAGGTAGCAGTAAACCCTATTTTGGGGTCTGATATATGTCTTTACGTAATATTTCATGATTTCGGAACTGCAAGACCGGACATCACAAATTCCGTCTCAAAGATGCATAAGATTTGAAAGTAACTTGTTGGGGAGGGGGGTCAATTTGCCCCTCCCCACTCATTAGGGTTTAAAGTTTTGAATATGGTTTTCGCATCTGCTCAATGTAAACTGATGACGTACATAATATATTTGAGTTGTTCATCTGTCCATCCGTCTGTACTTTCTCATTCAGTAATACTCAGGCAGCATGTGTCATCTACTTCGACCATATGGGCCAAGTTTGATTTTTCACTTCCATATTAGAAGTTCGATGACATCACAAGGGACAATTTTCAACTTGGTATCAAATTTCAAATGGTTATCTTGACCATGTGAGAGGTCATTTTGTGAAAATGTCCCGTTTCTGTCAAGTGAGACATCAAATTGTTTGTCTTATTGTACTGAACAAATACTCTTGACCTCCCATTAAAAAGTTGTGACCGGAAAAGTCGAAAAGTTCAACAAACTTTCAATGATAAAATTACATGAAAAAGTAAAGAAAATTTATTTTTTGTGTTTTTCTTTTTATTTTAATGTGTGTAATTTTTTATTACCGACTTTGATAAGTTCATCTTCAGCAGTCCTTATGCAGGTGACATGAGGGTCATTGGGGGTAAAGTAAGCTCATTTGGGAACAAAATACATGAATATTGTGTATGTGCATGTGTAACATGTCATAAGATTTACAAGGTATATTTGATGTTAACTGTAATGATATCTAGTTGCTGGTGACCATGGTTTTGCCTGATTGCTTTTTATCTGACCAACTCTGCGCTCTTTTTCATTGCAGAGTCAAAGGCAGATATTTGTGTATTCTATTGATTTATCAAGTATGTTTTTATTTAAAATGTTATCTGCTTTTCTTTATTTCAGTATCAGAGGCATTATTGATTCAGAGGGGAAAATTCTGAAGTGTAGGTATGTAATGGCATTATCAAGATCATCCCAACAATAACTGGATTTGAATAAATAGAGAAAAATCAACCAAGCATAATACTGTAAATTTTAAAGAAAGATGGACATTTCGAAGGTTTGCTTCTTTTCACATAATAGTTATATGTACAACACACGTGACATGCAATTGAGAGAGCCAGTGATTACTCACACTCACTATTTCTGTTGTGTTTATGAGTACATATATATCATAGTCCCATTTTGCAAATTTGACCACCAGGAAACTTTGGAATGAATGATTATAGGTGCACTGAGGTATTGTTGTGCAGTTTAAGAAGGAAAAGGAATTTAAATTTCTTTTAATTCATATAAGTTAAATACAAGAGAAATGGTGAGTGATTGACGTGGTGCTATTGCTTTGTCAAGTGTCGGTGTAAAATGTAGTGTAGGTGCAAACCTAAGAGTTTTGTGATAATAAAATCTCTGTAAACACATGCTACAATCTCTTTCAGTCCATCTGATATTTCCGAAATCATATTTTGTGAATATTATTGTCTTACATTTATCTTTTGTTTCAGAAATCTTATTCTGGAATACAGCTATACCATTGGAAAATCAAACCCATATAATGCCAGGTAAGTTGGTTCATAGTAGGCAGAATAGTTTTGTTATTGAATCTACCAGTGTTAATGGAATCTGTTGTTCTGACAAATTATGGATGTTAGAAATTTGAACAACACACAGAAACTATGAAAACTGCAAGGACTTTTATGTTCTTTGAAATTAAGATGCTTTTCATATATCATAAAGATATAATAAAATTGATTCCCGAACTATATTTTAAAAACCAGAACCAGGATTAACGTGTCACACCTTTTCACTTTCCCATCCAAAATTATTGTTCTGCATGATATCTCTTGCATAGGAGGTTATCATATCATGTACTATTTGTTAGTGCAGAGGGCGCTTTTGTAATCTCAAATTCAAGTCAGGATAGTCTCACTATGTATCAGCTACACATAGACTGCTTGTGCTTGATGCATTGCGACCAGTGTGGCTCAAATATTTGGTACCATTCACCAAAGATGGCACCAATTGATCTGGGGACAAGGAAATAAGAGATGCCAAGCACAGTTCAGTAGTTTGCTTTCAATAGATGTAAGGTTTGAATTTGACGTCTCTACACATGTCATCTTCTTGCTCAGTGCACCCTCTACATACATGTATGTCATCTTCTTGCTCAGTGCACCTTCTACACATTTCATCTTGCTCAGTGCTCCTTCTACATATGTCATCTTGCTCAGTGCATCTCATCTTCTTGTTCAGTGCACCCTCTACACATATCATCTTCTTGCTCAGTGCACCCTCTACACATATCATCTTCTTGCTCAGTGCACCCTCTACACATATCTTCTTGTTCAGTGCACCCTCTACACATATCATCTTCTTGTTCAGTGCACACTCTACACATATCATCTTCTTGCTCAGTGCACCCTCTACACATATCTTCTTGTTCAGTGCACCCTCTACACATATCATCTTCTTGTTCAGTGCACACTCTACACATGTCATCTTCTTGCTCAGTGCACCCTCTACATACATGTATGTCATCTTCTTGCTCAGTGCACCTTCTACACATTTCATCTTGCTCAGTGCTCCTTCTACATATGTCATCTTGCTCAGTGCATCTCATCTTCTTGTTCAGTGCACCCTCTACACATATCATCTTCTTGCTCAGTGCACCCTCTACACATATCATCTTCTTGTTCAGTGCACACTCTACACATGTCATCTTCTTGCTCAGTGCACCCTCTACACATATCATCTTCTTGTTCAGTGCACCCTCTACACATATCATCTTCTTGTTCAGTGCACACTCTACACATGTCATCTTCTTGCTCAGTGCACCCTCTACACATATCTTCTTGTTCAGTGCACACTCTACACATGTCATCTCCTTGCTCAGTGCACCCTCTACACATATCTTCTTGCTCAGTGCACACTCTACACATATCATCTTCTTGCTCAGTCCACCCTCTACACATATCTTCTTGTTCAGTGCACCCTCTACATACATGTATGTCATCTTCTTGCTCAGTGCACCTTCTACACATTTCATCTTGCTCAGTGCTCCTTCTACATATGTCATCTTGCTCAGTGCATCTCATCTTCTTGCTCAGTGCACACTCTACACATATCATCTTCTTGTTCAGTGCACACTCTACACATATCATCTTCTTGTTCAGTGCACACTCTACACATATCATCTTCTTGCTCAGTGCACCCTCTACACATATCATCTTCTTGCTCAGTGCACCCTCTACACATATCATCTTCTTGCTCAGTGCACCCTCTACATACATGTATGTCATCTTCTTGCTCAGTGCACCTTCTACACATTTCATCTTGCTCAGTGCTCCTTCTACATATGTCATCTTGCTCAGTGCATCTCATCTTCTTGCTCAGTGCACCCTCTACACATATCATCTTCTTGTTCAGTGCACCCTCTACACATATCATCTTCTTGTTCAGTGCACACTCTACACATATCATCTTCTTGCTCAGTGCACCCTCTACATACATGTATGTCATCTTCTTGCTCAGTGCACCTTCTACACATTTCATCTTGCTCAGTGCTCCTTCTACATATGTCATCTTGCTCAGTGCATCTCATCTTCTTGTTCAGTGCACCCTCTACACATATCATCTTCTTGCTCAGTGCACCCTCTACACATATCATCTTCTTGTTCAGTGCACCCTCTACACATATCATCTTCTTGTTCAGTGCACACTCTACACATGTCATCTTCTTGCTCAGTGCACCCTCTACACATATCATCTTCTTGTTCAGTGCACCCTCTACACATATCATCTTCTTGTTCAGTGCACACTCTACACATGTCATCTTCTTGCTCAGTGCACCCTCTACACATATCTTCTTGTTCAGTGCACCCTCTACACATGTCATCTCCTTGCTCAGTGCACCCTCTACACATATCATCTTCTTGCTCAGTGCACACTCTACACATATCATCTTCTTGCTCAGTGCACCCTCTACATACATGTATGTCATCTTCTTGCTCAGTGCACACTCTACACATATCATCTTCTTGCTCAGTGCACACTCTACACATATCATCTTCTTGCTCAGTGCACCCTCTACACATATCATCTTCTTGCTCAGTGCACCCTCATGTCATCTTCTTGCTCAGTGCACCCTCTACACATATCATCTTCTTGCTCAGTGCACCCTCTACACATATCATTTTCTTACTCAGTGCACCCTCTACACATGTCATCGTCTTGTTCAGTGCACCTTCTACACATTTCATCTTGCTCAGTGCTCCTACATATGTCATCTTGCTCAGTGCATCTCATCTTCTTGCTCAGTGCACACTCTACACATATCATCTTCTTGTTCAGTGCACACTCTACACATATCATCTTCTTGTTCAGTGCACACTCTACACATATCATCTTCTTGCTCAGTGCACCCTCTACACATATCATCTTCTTGTTCAGTGCACACTCTACACATGTCATCTTCTTGCTCAGTGCACACTCTACACATATCATCTTCTTGCTCAGTGCACACTCTACACATATCATCTTCTTGCTCAGTGCACCCTCTACACATATCATCTTCTTGCTCAGTGCACCCTCTACACATATCATCTTCTTGCTCAGTGCACCCTCTACACATATCTTCTTGCTCAGTGCACCCTCTACACATATCATCTTCTTGCTCAGTGCACCCTCTACACATATCATCTTCTTGTTCAGTGCACCCTCTACACATATCTTCTTGTTCACTGTTCCTTCTACACAGGTCATCTTCTTATTCAGTGCACCCTCTACACATATCAACGTCTTGTTCAGTGTACCTTCTACACATGTCATCTTCTTGCTCAGTGCACACTCTACACATGTCATCTTCTTGCTCAGTGCACCCTCTACACATGTCATCTTCTTGCTCAGTGCACCCTCTACACATATCATCTTCTTGTTCAGTGCACCCTCTACACATATCATCTTCTTGCTCAGTGCACCCTCTACACATATCATCTTCTTGCTCAGTGCACCCTCTACACATATCTTCTTGCTCAGTGCACCCTCTACACATATCTTCTTCTTGCTCAGTGCACCCTCTACACATATCATCTTCTTGTTCAGTGCACCCTCTACACATATCATCTTCTTGTTCACTGTTCCTTCTACACAGGTCATCTTCTTATTCAGTGCACCCTCTACACATATCAACGTCTTGTTCAGTGTACCTTCTACACATGTCATCTTCTTGTTCAGTGCACACTCTACACATGGCATCTTCTTGCTCAGTGCACCCTCTACACATATCTTCTTGTTCAGTGCACCCTCTACACATGTCATCTCCTTGCTCAGTGCACCCTCTACACATATCATCTTCTTGCTCAGTGCACACTCTACACATATCATCTTCTTGCTCAGTGCACCCTCTACACATATCATCTTCTTGCTCAGTGCACCCTCTACACATATCATCTTCTTGCTCAGTGCACCCTCTACACATATCTTCTTGCTCAGTGCACCCTCTACACATATCTTCTTCTTGTTCAGTGCACCTACACATGTCATCTTCTTGTTCAGTGCACCCTCTACACATATCATCTTCTTGTTCACTGTTCCTTCTACACAGGTCATCTTCTTATTCAGTGCACCCTCTACACATATCATCTTGTTCAGTGCACACTCTACACATGTCATCTTCTTGCTCAGTGCACCCTCTACACATGTCATCTTCTTGTTCAGTGCACCCTCTACACATGTCATCTTCTTGTTCAGTGCACACTCTACACATGTCATCTTCTTGCTCAGTGCACCCTCTACACATGTCATCTTCTTGCTCAGTGCACCCTCTACACATATCATCTTCTTGTTCAGTGCACCCTCTACACATATCATCTTCTTGCTCAGTGCACCCTCTACACATATCATCTTCTTGCTCAGTGCACCCTCTACACATATCTTCTTGCTCAGTGCACCCTCTACACATATCATCTTCTTGCTCAGTGCACCCTCTACACATATCATCTTCTTGTTCAGTGCACCCTCTACACATATCATCTTCTTGTTCACTGTTCCTTCTACACAGGTCATCTTCTTATTCAGTGCACCCTCTACACATATCAACGTCTTGTTCAGTGTACCTTCTACACATGTCATCTTCTTGTTCAGTGCACACTCTACACATGTCATCTTCTTGCTCAGTGCACCCTCTACACATATCTTCTTGTTCAGTGCACACTCTACACATGTCATCTCCTTGCTCAGTGCACCCTCTACACATATCATCTTCTTGCTCAGTGCACACTCTACACATATCATCTTCTTGCTCAGTGCACACTCTACACATGTCATCTTCTTGCTCAGTGCACCCTCTACATACATGTATGTCATCTTCTTACTCAGTGCAAACTCTACACATATCATCTTCTTGCTCAGTGCACCCTCTACACATATCATCTTCTTGCTCAGTGCACCCTCTAAACATATCATCTTCTTGCTCAGTGCACCCTCATGTCATCTTCTTGCTCAGTGCACCCTCTACACATATCATCTTCTTGCTCAGTGCACCCTCTACACATATCATCTTCTTGCTCAGTGCACCCTCTACACATATCTTCTTGCTCAGTGCACCCTCTACACATATCATCTTCTTGCTCAGTGCACCCTCTACACATATCATTTTCTTACTCAGTGCACCCTCTACACATGTCATCGTCTTGTTCAGTGCACCTTCTACACATTTCATCTTGCTCAGTGCTCCTACATATGTCATCTTGCTCAGTGCATCTCATCTTCTTGCTCAGTGCACACTCTACACATATCATCTTCTTGTTCAGTGCACACTACACATATCATCTTCTTGCTCAGTGCACACTCTACACATATCATCTTCTTGCTCAGTGCACCCTCTACACATATCATCTTCTTGTTCAGTGCACACTCTACACATGTCATCTTCTTGCTCAGTGCACCCTCTAGACATATCATCTTCTTGCTCAGTGCACCCTCTACACATGTCATCTTCTTGTTCAGTGCACACTCTACACATGTCATCTTCTTGCTCAGTGCACACTCTACACATGTCATCTCCTTGCTCAGTGCACCCTCTAGACATATCATCTTCTTGCTCAGTGCACACTCTACACATATCATCTTCTTGCTCAGTGCACACTCTACACATATCATCTTCTTGCTCAGTGCACCCTCTACACATATCATCTTCTTGCTCAGTGCACCCTCTACACATATCATCTTCTTGCTCAGTGCACCCTCTACACATATCTTTTTGCTCAGTGCACCCTCTACACATATCTTCTTCTTGCTCAGTGCACCCTCTACACATGTCATCTTCTTGTTCAGTGCACCCTCTACACATATCATCTTCTTGTTCACTGTTCCTTCTACACAGGTCATCTTCTTATTCAGTGCACCCTCTACACATATCAACGTCTTGTTCATTGTACCTTCTACACATGTCATCTTCTTGCTCAGTGCACCCTCTACACATGTCATCTTCTTGTTCAGTGCACCCTCTACACATGTCATCTTCTTGTTCAGTGCACACTCTACACATGTCATCTTCTTGCTCAGTGCACCCTCTACACATGTCATCTTCTTGCTCAGTGCACCCTCTACACATATCATCTTCTTGTTCAGTGCACCCTCTACACATATCATCTTCTTGTTCAGTGCACACTCTACACATGTCATCTCCTTGCTCAGTGCACCCTCTAGACATATCATCTTCTTGCTCAGTGCACACTCTACACATGTCATCTTCTTGTTCAGTGCACACTCTACACATGTCATCTCCTTGCTCAGTGCACCCTCTACACATATCATCTTCTTGCTCAGTGCACCCTCTAGACATATCATCTTCTTGCTCAGTGCACCCTCTACACATGTCATCTTCTTGCTCAGTGCACCCTCTACACATATCATCTTCTTGTTCAGTGCACACTCTACACATGTCATCTTCTTGTTCACTGTTCCTTCTACACAGGTCATCTTCTTATTCAGTGCACCCTCTACACATATCAACGTCTTGTTCACTGTTCCTTCTACACAGGTCATCTTCTTATTCAGTGCACCCTCTACACATATCAACGTCTTGTTCAGTGTACCTTCTACACATGTCATCTTCTTGTTCAGTGCACACTCTACACATGTCATCTTCTTGCTCAGTGCACCCTCTACACATATCTTCTTGTTCAGTGCACCCTCTACACATGTCATCTCCTTGCTCAGTGCACCCTCTACACATATCATCTTCTTGCTCAGTGCACACTCTACACATATCATCTTCTTGCTCAGTGCACACTCTACACATATCATCTTCTTGCTCAGTGCACCCTCTACATACATGTATGTCATCTTCTTGCTCAGTGCACACTCTACACATATCATCTTCTTGCTCAGTGCACACTCTACACATATCATCTTCTTGCTCAGTGCACCCTCTACACATATCATCTTCTTGCTCAGTGCACCCTCATGTCATCTTCTTGCTCAGTGCACCCTCTACACATATCATCTTCTTGCTCAGTGCACCCTCTACACATATCATCTTCTTGCTCAGTGCACCCTCTACACATATCTTCTTGCTCAGTGCACCCTCTACACATATCATCTTCTTGCTCAGTGCACCCTCTACACATATCTTTTTCTTACTCAGTGCACCCTCTACACATGTCATCGTCTTGTTCAGTGCACCTTCTACACATTTCATCTTGCTCAGTGCTCCTTCTACATATGTCATCTTGCTCAGTGCATCTCATCTTCTTGTTCAGTGCACACTCTACACATATCATCTTCTTGTTCAGTGCACCCTCTACACATATCATCTTCTTGTTCAGTGCACACTCTACACATATCATCTTCTTGCTCAGTGCACCCTCTACACATATCATCTTCTTGTTCAGTGCACACTCTACACATATCATCTTCTTGCTCAGTGCACCCTCTAGACATGTCATCTCCTTGCTCAGTGCACCCTCTAGACATATCATCTTCTTGCTCAGTGCACACTCTACACATATCATCTTCTTGCTCAGTGCACACTCTACACATATCATCTTCTTGCTCAGTGCACACTCTACACATATCATCTTCTTGCTCAGTGCACCCTCTACACATATCATCTTCTTGCTCAGTGCACCCTCTACACATATCATCTTCTTGCTCAGTGCACCCTCTACACATATCTTCTTGCTCAGTGCACCCTCTACACATATCTTCTTCTTGCTCAGTGCACCCTCTACACATATCATCTTCTTGTTCAGTGCACCCTCTACACATATCATCTTCTTGTTCACTGTTCCTTCTACACAGGTCATCTTCTTATTCAGTGCACCCTCTACACATATCATCTTGTTCAGTGCACACTCTACACATGTCATCTTCTTGCTCAGTGCACCCTCTACACATGTCATCTTCTTGTTCAGTGCACCCTCTACACATATCATCTTCTTGTTCAGTGCACACTCTACACATGTCATCTTCTTGCTCAGTGCACCCTCTACACATGTCATCTTCTTGCTCAGTGCACCCTCTACACATATCATCTTCTTGTTCAGTGCACCCTCTACACATATCATCTTCTTGTTCAGTGCACACTCTACACATGTCATCTCCTTGCTCAGTGCACCCTCTAGACATATCATCTTCTTGCTCAGTGCACACTCTACACATGTCATCTACTTGCTCAGTGCACACTCTACACATATCATCTTCTTGCTCAGTGCACCCTCTAGACATGTCATCTCCTTGCTCAGTGCACACTCTACACATATCATCTTCTTGCTCAGTGCACCCTCTACACATATCATCTTCTTGCTCAGTGCACACTCTACACATATCATCTTCTTGCTCAGTGCACCCTCTAGACATGTCATCTTCTTGCTCAGTGCACCCTCTACACATATCATCTTCTTGCTCAGTGCACCCTCTACACATATCATCTTCTTGCTCAGTGCACCCTCTACACATATCATCTTCTTGCTCAGTGCACCCTCTACACATATCATCTTCTTGCTCAGTGCACCCTCTACACATATCATCTTCTTGTTCAGTGCACCCTCTACACATGTCATCTTCTTGCTCAGTGCACCCTCTACACATGTCATCTTCTTGTTCAGTGCACACTCTACACATATCATCTTCTTGTTCAGTGCACACTCTACACATGTCATCTCCTTGCTCAGTGCACCCTCTACACATGTCATCTTCTTGCTCAGTGCACACTCTACACATGTCATCTCCTTGCTCAGTGCACCCTCTACACATATCATCTTCTTGTTCAGTGCACACTCTACACATATCATCTTCTTGTTCAGTGCACCCTCTACACATATCATCTTCTTGTTCAGTGCACACTCTACACATGTCATCTTCTTGCTCAGTGCACCCTCTACACATGTCATCTTCTTGTTCAGTGCACACTCTACACATATCATCTTCTTGCTCAGTGCACACTCTACACATATCATCTTCTTGCTCAGTGCACCCTCTACACATGTCATCTTCTTGTTCAGTGCACTCTACACATATCATCTTCTTGTTCAGTGCACCCTCTACACATGTCATCTTCTTGTTCAGTGCACCCTCTACACATATCTTCTTGTTCAGTGCACACTCTACACATGTCATCTTCTTGCTCAGTGCACCCTCTACACATATCATCTTGTTCAGTGCACACTCTACACATGTCATCTCCTTGCTCAGTGCACCCTCTACACATATCATCTTCTTGTTCAGTGCACCCTCTACACATGTCATCTTCTTGCTCAGTGCACCCTCTACACATGTCATCTTCTTGCTCAGTGCACCCTCTACACATATCATCTTCTTGTTCAGTGCACCCTCTACACATATCGTCTTCTTGTTCAGTGCACCCTCTACACATGTCATCTTCTTCATCTTACCTTTCTGAAGTCCTTGTAAATGCGATAACTTTAGTTTAATAATCTCTAGGCTTATATAATTTGTTTGTATGATACCGTCATGGATCCCAGAAAGCCTATGGATTTTTAGGTCAAAGGTTAAGGTCACAGTGACATGTTTTCATCTTACCCTTCTGAAGTCCTTGTAACAGGATAACTTAAGTTTAACTTAACCTATAGGCTCATATATTTTGTGTGTATGATACTAGCTTAGATATCAGGAATTCTATTGATTTTGATGTCAGACAGTCAAAGGTGAAGTCACCACCTTCCACTTTTCTTGCATGACCAATAACTCTATTTTCTGCTTTACAGGCGGCATATTATGTGATTGCTTTAGCAACACTCTTGTTGAAATTTTGTACCACTTGCCGCCATCTGTTATAGGAGCCAACCCAAATGTATAAAAGAGGAATACTGGTGGGTCTCTAATGATCTAAACCAAGATCTTCCAAGATGCACACTCATATTGTACAATCAATGTATAGTTGAAAATTCAATTTGCTTCTCCAAGGCACTTTACACTGAATGTTTTCATCCTGGGACACCTTTGGAGCTGCTGAAAGGATTATTCAAGGTTTTCAAGAAAGTCGCTGATGATAAAGTACTAAAAGATGAAATATGTAACCGTTATTGAGAGTTTGATTTCAATAAGTATAATGTATGTTTTTCTCTTTTCCAGTTATCTATCGAGAGGAATACTAATAACAGACAAATCAATCAAGGAATCAACAACTCAACAAGTAAGAATTTATTATCATTCTTTATTGTAACTGTTTAAGGGGAACCATGATATTTTGGTGTCGGGCAATGAAGATAAGGGTCATACATGCAATGGGTGTAGCGTGATATGTCGGTGTCTGGCATTGAAGATTCAGGTCATAGATGCAATGGGTGTAGCATATGTCGGTGTCTGGCATTGAAGATTCAGGTCATAGATGCAATGGGTGTAGCATGATATGTCGGTGTCGGGCATTGAAGATTCAGGTCATAGATGCAATGGGTGTAGCATGATATGTCGGTGTCGGGCATTGAAGATTCAGGTCATAGATGCAATGGGTGTAGCATGATATGTCGGTGTCGGGCAATGAAGATTCAGGTCATACATGTAGATGCAATGGGTGTAGCATGATATGTCGGTGACAGGCAATGAAGATTCAGGTCATAGATGCAATGGGTGTAGCATGATATGTCGATGTCGGGCATTGAAGATATGGGTCATAGATGCAATGGGTGTAGCATGATATGTCGGTGTCGGGCAATGAAGATTCAGGTCATAGATGCAATGGGTGTAGCATGATATGTTGGTGTCGGGCATGGAAGATTCAGGTCATACTTGCAATGGGTGTACAGCATGATATGTTGGTGTTGGGCATTGAAGATTCAGGTCATAGATGCAATGGGTGTAGCATGATATGTCGGTGTCGGGCATTGAAGATATGGGTCATAGATGCAATGGGTGTAGCATGATATGTCGGTGTCTGGCATTGAAGATTCAGGTCATAGATGCAATGGGTGTAGCATGATATGTCGGTGTCGGGCAATGAAGATTCAGGTCATAGATGCAATGGGTGTAGCATGATATGTCGGTGTCTGGCATGGAAGATTCAGGTCATACATGTAGATGCAATGGGTGTAGCATGATATGTCGGTGTCGGGCATTGAAGATATGGGTCATAGATGCAATGGGTGTAGCATGATATGTCGGTGTTGGGCAATGAAGATTCAGGTCATAGATGCAATGGGTGTAGCATGATATGTCGGTGTTGGGCATTGAAGATATGGGTCATAGATGCAATGGGTGTAGCATGATATGTCGGTGTCGGGCATTGAAGATTCAGGTCATAGATGCAATGGGTGTAGCATGATATGTCGGTGTCGGGCAATGAAGATTCAGGTCATAGATGCAATGGGTGTAGCATGATATGTCGGTGTCGGGCATTGAAGATTCAGGTCATAGATGCAATGGGTGTAGCATGATATGTCGGTGTCAGGCAATGAAGATTCAGGTCATAGATGCAATGGGTGTAGCATGATATGTCGGTGTCGGGCATTGAAGATATGGGTCATAGATGCAATGGGTGTAGCATGATATGTCGGTGTCAGGCATTGAAGATATGGGTCATAGATGCAATGGGTGTAGCATGATATGTCGGTGTTGGGCATTGAAGATTCAGGTCATAGATGCAATGGGTGTAGCATGATATGTTGGTGTCGGGCATTGAAGATATGGGTCATAGATGCAATGGGTGTAGCATGATATGTCGGTGTCGGGCATTGAAGATTCAGGTCATAGATGCAATGGGTGTAGCATGATATGTCTGTGTCTGGCATTGAAGATTCAGGTCATAGATGCAATGGGTGTAGCATGATATGTCGGTGTCTGGCATTGAAGATTCAGGTCATAGATGCAATGGGTGTAGCATGATATGTCGGTGTCGGGCATTGAAGATTCAGGTCATAGATGCAATGGGTGTAGCATGATATGTTGGTGTCTGGCAATGAAGATTCAGGTCATAGATGCAATGGGTTTAGCATGATATGTCGGTGTCGGGCATTGAAGATATGGGTCATAGATGCAATGGGTGTAGCATGATATTTCGGTGTCGGGCATTGAAGATATGGGTCATAGACGCAATGGGTGTAGCATGATATGTCGGTGTTGGGCATTGAAGATTCAGGTCATAGATGCAATGGGTGTAGCATGATATGTCGGTGTCGGGCATTGAAGATATGGGTCATAGATGCAATGGGTGTAGCATGATATATCGGTGTCGGGCATTGAAGATTCAGGTCATAGATGCAATGGGTGTAGCATGATATGTCGGTGTCGGGCATTGAAGATATGGGTCATAGATGCAATGGGTGTAGCATGATATGTCGGTGTCGGGCATTGAAGATTCAGGTCATAGATGCAATGGGTGTAGCATGATATGTCGGTGTCGGGCATTGAAGATTCAGGTCATAGATGCAATGGGTGTAGCATGATATGTCTGTGTCGGGCAATGAAGATTCAGGTCATAGATGCAATGGGTGTAGCATGATATGTCGGTGTCGGGCATTGAAGATTCAGGTCATAGATGCAATGGGTGTAGCATGATATGTCGGTGTCAGGCAATGAAGATTCAGGTCATAGATGCAATGGGTGTAGCATGATATGTCGGTGTCGGGCATTGAAGATATGGGTCATAGATGCAATGGGTGTAGCATGATATGTCGGTGTCGGGCATTGAAGATATGGGTCATAGATGCAATGGGTGTAGCATGATATGTCGGTGTTGGGCATTGAAGATTCAGGTCATAGATGCAATGGGTGTAGCATGATATGTTGGTGTCGGGCATTGAAGATATGGGTCATAGATGCAATGGGTGTAGCATGATATGTCGGTGTCGGGCATTGAAGATTCAGGTCATAGATGCAATGGGTGTAGCATGATATGTCTGTGTCTGGCATTAAAGATTCAGGTCATAGATGCAATGGGTGTAGCATGATATGTCGGTGTCTGGCATTGAAGATTCAGGTCATAGATGCAATGGGTGTAGCATGATATGTCGGTGTCGGGCATTGAAGATTCGGGTCATAGATGCAATGGGTGTAGCATGATATGTTGGTGTCTGGCAATGAAGATTCAGGTCATAGATGCAATGGGTTTAGCATGATATGTCGGTGTCGGGCATTGAAGATATGGGTCATAGATGCAATGGGTGTAGCATGATATTTCGGTGTCGGGCATTGAAGATATGGGTCATAGATGCAATGGGTGTAGCATGATATGTCGGTGTTGGGCATTGAAGATTCAGGTCATAGATGCAATGGGTGTAGCATGATATGTCGGTGTCGGGCATTGAAGATATGGGTCATAGATGCAATGGGTGTAGCATGATATGTCGGTGTCGGGCATTGAAGATTCAGGTCATAGATGCAATGGGTGTAGCATGATATGTCGGTGTCGGGCATTGAAGATATGGGTCATAGATGCAATGGGTGTAGCATGATATGTCGGTGTCGGGCATTGAAGATTCAGGTCATAGATGCAATGGGTGTAGCATGATATGTCGGTGTCGGGCATTGAAGATAAGGGTCATCCATGCAATGGGTGTAGCATGATATGTCGGTGTCGGGCATTGAAGATATGGGTCATACATGTAGATGCAGTGAGGGCACTGTTATATGACAATGGTGTCTTTATCATATTTCTTAATCATAATTTTAAAATGTATTTTTTATATATATTTTTTGCTTTTAATTTCCTATGTATTTGTGTGTAAATATACTTTTTGTTGTCTCACCTGCAAAGCAGAGTGAGACTATAGGTGCTGCTTTTTTGACGGTGGCGGCGTCAACATCAAATCTTAACCAAAGGTTAAGTTTTTCAAATGACAGCATAATTTAGAAAGTGTATGGACCTAGTTCATGAAACTTAGAAAAAAAGTTAATCAAGTATTACTGAACATTCTGCTTGAGTTTCAAATCATATGATCAAGGTAAAAGGTCATTTAAAAGGTCCATGAAATTTGGTCATGTGGGGGTATTTGTTGAATAACCTTCATAACTCTGAAAGTGTATGGATCTAGTTCATAAAATTTTGACATAGAGTAATCAAGTATCACTGAACATCTCGTATGCATTTCAGGTCACATGACCAAGTCAGAGGTCATTTAAGGTTAATGACCATGTTGGAGGTAATCATTAAATTGCTGTCATAACTTTCAAAGTTTATGGACATAGTTTATGAAATGTGGATATAGGAGTAATTAAGTATCACTGACAAGTCTTTAATAGGTGACATGATCAAGGTCAAATATCATTTAGGGTCAATGAACATAGTATTGTATCATTATATGAATGGTGTTTATTGTGAATAATTATTTCATAGTAGATTTCAAAGTCAGCACTGCTGCTATATTGAATCGCGTAATGCAGATGAGGCTACCAGAGGCACTCCACTTGTTTATTTTCTTTTCAATGGAAATTTTCAGCAACTTTATTCAGATCAAAAACAAGATGAAATGAATAGAGTTTAATGAGTATTAAGTAGAAATAATACCAGTATAAATTTTGGCTAAAAACATTATTTAATTGGGTTTGTAGTTTGTATGGAAATTCACATTTTTAATTATAGAAATTTTTGGTCTAATATGCACTTACAAGAATGTGCCTAATTTTAGAACCACATATCGGGGGTGAGGGTCAATTTAGCCCCCTTAAGTTCTTGTCCACTGATTGCATGATGGCTACACATATTTGCCTTTGGCCTTTAACTCACTTGAAATAGCTACTTGTTAAATGCTAATTTTTTTGGGGGGGGATATTCATGTTGACATTTCTTTAATACAAGTATCTACAACAAAATGCCTCAAAATAATTAATTTCCTATGTATTTTATACTCTTTGTGTATTTGTTTTCATATATTTAGATCACATTTCTCACTGTACCACCGTGTGATGAGAAAGATCAACCTGTTCATGTGATTGAAGTAGGGTATGCAGCATGTGCCTCTCCACCTAATCTTTGTAAGTTCTAATCTTTATCATTCTTGGTTCATAGGGTGCATGTATTGCTGCACCCAATCTTTGTAAGTTAAGCTCTTTGTCTTTCAATTGTATTTCCAAATGAAGCTCATGGATACATGTATGTTGTAGGTATTGGTTTCTTTATTATATCATGCAGTACAATGAAGCCTCGGTCGTATTGCACGATTACTTGACAAATTGAATTTTTTTTCCCATATGTTTACATGTATTGTGTACTAATGAGATGTAGTTTTGTCACCGTCAAGACTTTTGTTAAGAAGTGTCGATGATAAAGTAATCAAATATTGACTGTGCATGAGGATGACTGTAAAAATTATCATTCCCGAAGTGCGTTTCATACCTCTATCACCCCTGGGCCAAGGCTTTGGAGTAATAGAAGGGCGGGTATGAAAAGCACCGAGAGAGTGATTATATTCACTGTCATCCGAATAGAGCAGTCCATATTTGTTTTTTTATAACTCATCAATAATTACACAACTCTATCCCCAGTCTATTAAATTTCAGGACCACTAGTGTATTAAGGTCAATTTGATTTGCTAAATTTCTTTAGTTGTAATTTAAACGAGCTGATCCCGGGGCTGCTCTGCTGTTGGCCAGGCCAGGACAACCGATAAATCCAGTTGGCAAGCCAGCCAGCGCGCCGTTGGCTGCTCGTACAGTCATGACCGAGTAGCAGCAGCGCAGCCAGCTACATGCGCAGCAATATAGCTCGAGCCAGCTACATGCATGCGTTGAAACACAAATTGTGATCCTGCCCCCTCAGGGGTTGCAAGTACTATCAGAGGGTTTGATAGAAGAAATGTACAGTAAGTCAAACCCCTGAGACGATGATAGACAGAATAGTACCGCGTTACATGATGCAGTTTTGACCAATCAGAGATAAAAACTTAATATGAGGTATATAATGCCTTTTGATGGCTGATTTGATGTTCCGGTATTGACTAGACTATATGACCTCAGCAAGAATCAAATTAAAATAATATATATTAGTTGATTTACAGTCACCAAACAGTATTTTTTATTGTGTGGCTTCTGTGTTACTCTAAAAAAACTTAATAATGAACAAGTAATCTTAGATTAGAAAGCAATAGACTGACATATTTACTTAAAATGTATTACGTACAAACTGTTATCATGTAAATTTGTGCATTTGTCATTGATTAAATACATTTGATTTGAAAAGCTGCTGAATAGCATAACTTCCCCCTATGCAGGATATTTCAAACTGTCTAATCAACCACTAGCTAAACAATCACAGATATAGATCCTGTCATTTTTGTCTCACCTGCGAAGCAAAGTGAGACTATAGGCGCCGCTTTTCCGACGGCGACGGCGGCGGCGGCGGCGGCGGCGGCGGCGTCAACATCAAATCTTAACCTGAGGTTAAGTTTTTGAAATGACATCATAACTTAGAAAGTATATGGACCTAGTTAATAAAACTTGGCCATAAGGTTAATCAAGTATTACTGAACATCCTATTAGAGTTTCATGTCACATGACCAAGGTCAAAGGTCATTTAGGGTCAATGAACTTAGACCATGTTGGAGGAATCAACATCGAAATCTTAACCTGAGGTTAAGTTTTTGAAATGTCATCATAACTTAGAAAATATATGGACCTAGTTCATGAAACTTGGACATAAGGTTAATCAAGTATCAATGAACATCCTGCATGAGTTTCACGTCACATGACCAAGGTCAAAGGTCATTTAGGGTCAATGAACTTTGGACGAATTGGGGATATCTGTTGAATTCCCATCATAACTTTGAAAGTTTATGGATCTGATTCATGAAACTTGGACATAATAGTAATCAAGCATCACTGAACATTTTGTGCAAGTTTCAGGTCACATGATCAAGGTCAAAGGTCATTTAGGGTCAATGAACTTTGGCCGAATTGGGGATATCTGTTGAATTCCCATCATAACTTTGAAAGTTTATGGATCTGATTCATGAAACTTGGACATAATAGTAATCAAGCATCACTGAACATTTTGTGCAAGTTTCAGGTCTCATGATTAAGGTCAAAGGTCATTTAGGGTCAATGAACTTTGGCCGAATCGGGGGTATCTGTTGAATTACCATCATAACTTTGAAAGTTTATTGGTCTAGTTCGTTAAACTTGGACATTAGAGTAACCAAGTATCACTGAACATCCTGTGCGTGTTTCAGGTCACATGTCCAAGGTCAAAGGTCAATGAACTTTAGCCGAATTGGGTGTATCTGTTGAATTACCATCATAACTTTGAAAGTTTATGGATCTGTTTCATGAAACTTGTACATAAGAGTAATCAAGTATCACTGAACATCCTGTTCCAGTTTCAGGTCACATGATCAAGGTCAAAGGTCATGTAAGGTCAATGAACTTTGGCCATGTTGGGGTTTTTTGTTGAATAACCATCATATCTCTGTAAGTTTATTGGTCTAGTTCATAAAAAGAGGACATAAGAGTAACCATGTATCACTGAACATCTTGTGCGAGTTAGAGTAGTATGCAAAGTCAGCACTGCTGCTACATGTATATTGAACCGCGTGATGCAGGTGAGACGGCCAGAGGCATTCCACTTGTTAAGAAATTACTATGAGTATTGTTCTTACAAGGTGGCCCTTTGTGCGTAAAAGACATTTGTGCAATATTTTTTTTTTCCATAGATATTGTGCACCTGACTGCTAAAGCCAACAATAATGATGTATCAGCAAAGGATGACTTGCACCATACAGTACAAACATTCTTTCAGTTTGCGTCAAAAGGTAAATTTTTCATTTTTCCTCATTTATATTTATGAAATTAAGTAGCCAGAAAGGCATTGATTTTAACATGTAGTACTGTTTTATATTGATATCAGTGATGACATGGTTATTTTTAGTCTAATTATCTACACCTCCACTACCCATGTTCTTTTATTTTGCATCACAATAAATTGTCATTTCGTGTTAAGATGAAATAAAGATATAAAAGATGCATGGGAAGCTGTTTTTGCTCCAATGTAATCTGTATTAATTAAATTGTTGTGCCTTTACTACAAGGAAGTATCACCATTCATAATACAAGGAAGTATCAAATATACTTTACATCCAGATGATGTCTATTGGTGCTCAGTTGGTACTGGTACATATCTTAGCCTAACATTAAGTTATTGTCTCACTTTCAGAATCTGGACCTTCAGTAGATAATGCTAAACCAAAGATCCTTTGGTCAGTGTTTTTCACTCAAGAAGACGTGACTGGAGTTGAAGATGAAGTTCTTAGAGCTACAATGCCTGGTAATGTGTATGTTACAGCAGGAGCTGGAGGATCAATTGGATTTGATCATGCTGTATCACAGGTACCAAGTAATAAAGACTAGCATCAGAGAATCTCTTTAATTGTTCAACTGCCCCATATTATCAGATACTGCCACATGTGTCCTCTTTCTTTTTTCTTTAACCACTCATATCATTATGTAATATTAATTGCAGCATGATGCCTGAAACAGTGCATCTTTTTAAAAAAATGATTTTAAGAATTATCATTTGCTTATACCCCATGTGATATTATTCTATCCAAATTAAGACAGGGTTTATCAGTTGTGACCATTCATGTACATGTATGTATTGAAGATGTTAATAATTCAAATGCATTTCAAACCTTTGTTTTATTAGGCAAAGAAGATCTTTGATAAGTTGTGTCCTGGAGAAGAATTTCTTCCAGCTGCTCCCGATCCAGATGATCTTGTATTTGAAGACCCTAACAATGAGCATACATCTCAGGTGCGCTAGTTTCATTTCAATTCAAATTTTAATACACTGTTCTCTTTACATTTTAATGAAATGTAATGTTTCCATTACTTTTAATCATGCCTCTGCCCACCATAGGTGGTTGGTGTAGGCATTTTATGTTGTCATCTGTCTGTCCTATTTTTATCTCACCCACTGAATGTGAAGGCGAGACTTATGCATCCAAATGGCATCTGTCTGTCATGAAAGTTTTGTGATACATAACTTGGCAACTGCTGGTCTATTGGCAACCAAACTTGGATAGTAGATACATGAGGGGTTTTGTTGCTGTCAGAGGTCACGTGGCAAGGTCAAAGGTCATTTGAGGTCATGTGCTGGTTTATTTGCAAGACTTTACCTAAAAAAAATCACTTTGCAATCATTGCTCGCTCTTCAACTACTTAGGTCATAGAGGTCGAATGTTAAAGTTAATCTGTAAGACAGTTGTGGCAAATTTTATAAAGTCAAGGTCAATCAAAGGCAGACATTTAACAATTAAGTTTACTTGCACAACTTTTTTTTGGTAAAATCAAACTAGGAATATTCTTTTGGAAATCTTGTTATTTAGTTGGTAAGACACAAGGGTCAGATACTTTGTTCTTGTGGTATAACTAAAGAACCATTTAACAGATCAACAATCCAAGTATGCATATAGGAAAATAATAATGTGATTTAATTTTGGAGAGTAAAGGTCAAAGTGTCAGAGAGGTTATTACATACCCAAAAACAAAAGAAACAGCTGAGAAACTCACTCATCATCATGGAAAAAAGAACAGTGACTTTCAATATTGTGTCATTTTGCAACTTTTGAATTTTGACATTGCCCCACATTTCAAGGCACTGCACCTCCATGTGAACCATAATCAAATCATAAAAGGTATCATTTAAAGAGAATTAAATGATCTATACATCGGTATCAATCAAACATTAATATTCACTAAAACCGAGAAGGGATAATTGATCAAAGTCAGATTTCCAAACTTATTTGAGGAGTTTATGTAAACATTTCTTACTGTGATATTGTCTTGTTATGTTGTTTGAGCATAATTACATGAAGAACATAAAGGAAAACAATTGGGAAAAATGAATTATTCCTGATAAAATGAATTATTTATTAATTTTTTTGGGAGAATCCATTTTTTATGATCTATATTTCTCTGTGTTCTCATTCATTGGAAGGCTGGTTTTGAGGTAAACAGTGCAACTGTTAATGATGAGACTCTGGGGTCAAGAAAGGAGGAGACAAGAACTTCAGAAGAGAACAAAATTGGAACATCAGAAGAGAATGAAATGGGAGCTTCAAAAGAGAACGAAATGGG
This sequence comes from Lytechinus variegatus, assembly GCF_018143015.1. NCBI lineage: Eukaryota > Metazoa > Echinodermata > Echinoidea > Temnopleuroida > Toxopneustidae > Lytechinus > Lytechinus variegatus. The sequence continues at coordinate 5,478,477 of NC_054742.1, read as the reverse complement.
AACATCAGAAGAAAACAAGAGGGGAACGTCAGAAGAAAACGAGATGGGAATGTCGGAAGAGAACAAGAGGGGAATGTCAGAAGAAAACGAGATGGGAACGTCAGAAGAGGAGGTTACAGCGTCGTCAGTAGAGACAAATATATCAGAAGATGAGAAGATGAGAACATCAGAAGAGCAGACTGTGATATCAGAAGAGAGAAAATGGCAGGAAAAATAACATTTGAAGTTCACATTCTTGCTCTACTGGGTTTATAGAAGTTCCCTCTCCCCTATTTTGGCAGTTGAACATATGTTCAGGGGAAGTGGGCACATACCTATGAACAGACAACATCAGAATTGAGTATCTTAATTTATTTAAATCTAATTCATTAAGTGAAATATAAAATCTTCAATTTTTCTGTTTATATTATCTTTGTATGATTCTGATTGAGAGCTTTATTTAAAGAATTAGAGCAAAAATTAGGATTTCACATATTAATAATGCATGAATAAGCATAATCAACTTAGAGCAATTACGTGAAAAAAAATATACATTGACAATTTTCTCAGTTTGAGGCGGGAGGACCTGCTGCCTGTCTGATCTCCCAAATGTAGTTAGGGGCTAACTGTTATAATTGATTTAATAATGAAGAAGCAATTAATTGAATCATAAGAAATAACATGCATTACATGTTTCATGATATGTAGTAATTGAATCATTTACATGTATGTTGCATATGAGCAAATGAAAAAAAAAAAACATTTTAAGAATGTTGCAGATAGTATATGTTGTTCATACTTGTATCACTGTTTACAAGTACCATGATTCATAGTTTTTTAAGCAATTTGCTATTCTTTAGTTTTTAGCTCATCCGGCCCAAAGGGCAAGATGAGCTTATGCCGTGGCGTCCGTCCACAATGTCAAATGCTACTACTTCGCCATTTCAAGTCCGAATTCAATTCTGTTTGCTTTATATGATAGCACTAGGTAGGGGATTCAAAACTCCTACACAGAATTTTGAAATTCATTAAATATGCTAATTTATGTGCATTTTTCAAAATTCACAAAAAATGCTTCTTTGTTGACCGATTTTGAATTTTATGCTTCCATCTGGTAGAGCTTCATGAGGGTCACCAAACTTCTACACAGAATTTTGACCACAACAATTTTATGCTAATTTATGCAAAATTAATTTATGCATATTTTTTAAAATTCACATAAAATGCTTCTTTATTTGTTGACTGATTTGGATTTTTTTCTATCATCTGGTAGAGCTTCATGAGGTTCACCAATCTTCTACACAGAATTTGAAATTTTGACTAGAACAATTTCATGCTAATTTATGCGAAACTAATTTATGCATATTTTTAACAAGTGGAATGCCTCTGGCCGTCTCACCTGCATCACGCGGTTCAATATACCAGCAGTGCTGACTTTGAAAACTACTCTAACTCACACAAGATGTTCAGTGATACATGGTTACTCTTATGTTCACTTCTTATGAACTAGACCAATAAACTTACAGAGATATGATGGTTATTCAACAAAAAAACCCAACATGGCCAAAGTTCATTGGCCTTACATGACCTTTGACCTTGATCATGTGACTTGAAACTCGCAGAGGATGTTCAGTGATACTTGATTACTCTTATGTCCAAGATTCATGAATCAGATCCATAAACTTTCAAATTTATGATGGTAATTCAACAGATACACCCAATTCGGCCAAAGTTCATTGACCTTTGACCTTGGTCATGTGACCTGAAATGCGCACAGGATGTTCAGTGATACTTGACTACTCTAATGTCCAAGTTTAACAAACTAGACCAATAAACTTTCAAAGTTATGATGGGAATTCAACAGATACCCCCAAATCGGCCAAAGTTCATTGACCCTAAATGACCTTTGACCTTGGTCATGTGACATGAAACTCACGCAGGATGTTCAGTGATAATTGATTAACCTTATGTCCAAGTTTCATGAACTAGGTCCATATATTTTATAAGTTATGATGACATTTCAAAAACTTAACCTCATGTTAAGATTGTGATGTTGATTCCTCCAACATGGTCTAAGTTCATTGACCCTAAATAACCTTGGTCATGTGACATGAAACTCGGAAAAACTTAACCTCAGGTTAAGATTTGATGTTGACGCCGCCGCCGCCGTCGGAAAAGCGGCGCCTATAGTCTCACTCTGCTATGCAGGTGAGACAAAAATTCACATAAAATGCTTCTTTATTTGTTGACCGATTATGATTTTTTTCTTCTATCTGGTAGAGCTTCATGAGGTTTACCAATCTTCTACACAGAATTTTGAAATTTTGACCAGAACAATTTTTATGCTAATTTATGCAAAATTAATTTATGCATATTTTTAAAAAATCACATAAAATGCTTCTTATTTGTGGACCGATTTTTATTTTTTTTCTTCCATCTGGTAGAGCTTCATGAGGTCCACCAATCTTCTACACAGAATTTTGAAATTTTGATTAGAACAATTTTTATGCTAATTTTGCGAAATCAATGCATATTTTAAAAAATTCACATAAAATGCTTCATTTGTTGACCGATTTTGATTTTTTTTCTTCCATCTGTAGAGCTTCATGAAGTTCACCAATCTTCTTTGAAACAGAATTATGAAATTTTGAATAAAACAATTTTTAAGCTAATTTATGCAAAATTAATTTATTCATATTTTTTAAAAATTCACATAAAATGCTTTTTCTTCAATTGTTGACCGATTTTTACTTTTTTTCTTCTTCCATCTTAAAAAAATATGAGGTTCTCCAAACTTCTACACAGAATTTTGAAATTTTCAGTAGAAAATTACTTATGCTAATTTATGCAAAATGTATTCAGAAATCACAGAAAATGCCTCTTCTTTATTTGTTGACAGATTTTGATATTTTTTTCTTCCTTCTGGTAGAACTTCATGAGGCCCACCAAATTTCTACACAGAATTTTGAAATTTTCGGTAGAAAATTATGCTAATTTATCAAAATTTATTCATAAATCACAAAAAAATGTTTTTTCTTCATTTGTTGATCAATTTCAATTTTGTTTGCTTTATATGATAGCTCGAGGTGGTGATACAACTCAACCCACAGCACCCAACCCAATAATCGTCAAATTTGTGTATATGATCGACCGAAACAAAGTTCTATCAGCCTTCGAGAATAGAGATCGACGACCACGAGTCAACGCGCAACCCCTACCTGGTAGTCCTACTCCAAAACGCATCTCGATCCGCACCGACCTCCCCCCTGCCCTCAAGGCCAGACGCGGTCATCTCGCAAAGGTTGCATATGACATGAGAAAAAAGGATGGCGTGTCGACCAAGATATTTCTTAAGAACACCAAGGTTTGTCTTCAATGGAAACAAAAGGGAACATCTACTTGGAATGACTACCAGCATCAAGAAGAGTAAGCCATAAACATCTTCACGCCTTATAGTTTTATCTTCGCGCCATATTATTTTGGATTAATTTTGTCGTTGTTATTCAAGAATCCTCAAAATCAACAGATATTTGAAAAAAAAGTCTGCATAATATATATGAACGGAAAATACATAATTACTTGACTGTACATGAATACAGTTGAATCTGCCAGACGTTTGACTGTTTCAATCAATTTTAAGAAATTGAGCTTTTGTTTTAATACAATGCTGAAAAACTGGCTAAATACCAGAGTTTTTTTTCCATACTGTCTCTTTTTATGAATTATTCATTAAAATCTACACTATTGAATATATAGTGCTTATATTTCTCAAACCTGTTCGATAGAAATAATTTTCTTTTTTCTAACGATGTGTGTTTTTGGGTACATCGTTTCTGCAATTATTTATGTCAGTTGAATAATCTTTTAACATGTAGATGAATCATCTGACATTAGTACAGTAAAATTCATTTTGTTATGTGTCTTTTGGCCAAATATTCCTTCTAAGCAAAGAGAAATTACGAATATAGACATTTTAGCGGAAAATAAATTTGATTTGTTTAATATACCTACATTCCACTAAAGTACATTATTTTATTGTATAAGACGGTATTTATTTTTCTTTCCAGTTTAAAAATTTACCTGCAATTAGTGCTGAAAGATGAACAGATTTAAAACGTCAGGTATCCTACATAATAATGCTTTGCTTATCATGTTTACTTCGAATATTTCCTGAAACAAAATCGCTTTTGTCTACTACAACGAAAAAAAAAATTCAAACGTGTACATCTTCTGGTATATTTCAAACTCTTTTTTATTATTCATTGGAGTCTACCTTGTTTATATCATCGATAAATTATTCTATCACTTAAACTCTCTCGATAAACATTAAAAAATATATAGTTCAAATGCAATTACTGCTGAAAGATAAACATATATAAAATGTATGTCAGATATACTCTTTTATATTCATCGAGATACATGTCTTCTATCACTTAAACTTTCTCGATAAATATATTTTATCTCTCTCTGAACGATAAGTGTGTTGACTCTGCGATGATGGCTCTTTACGACAGTCTCTGAAATATTTAGAATATTGTATGCAAACAAATCATTTGATAGGAGCTGATTCTTTATCTTTTCCATGATTTTTTTTTTCTTTTTTTTTTCTGTTTAGAAATGCAAATTGCCATAGATCCATACTTGGCACGTATACTTTGTGAATATAATGTACGAGAAAAATGACTTAAATTTGTTATATATTCAACATTTCAGCTGACTGTATTTTTTTTTTCTCGGTTCAACATTTGGTACTGTTCAAGGATGTAAGGATGAATGTCAGGTATTTTACAGATAAACTAGTATCTGAACCAGTTGGTTATTCCAAATACTATTGAAAATTACATACTTAACATCTTTGAACTCAACTGATAACCCTATAGTATGTAAGAATCCCTTTCATATTTGTTTTGATGTTTCACAGGCGTAAACCTTTTTGTAATATAAAAAGGATTTTCTCATATGCTGGCAAAATCACTATCATTTTGTCTATACATCTTTGCATGACCATTTGTTAATATAAGCATATCATGGCTATAGGCCTACCACTTTTGGAGGTTTTTTTTTTTTTTTTTTTTTTGGTGATAATCTGACTGGTCCTATGTCAGCTTGATCAGGCCTTATATCTAACCATTCAACCAAATTTAAAGCCGAAACAGATAGGTATAGGAAACTTTTCTTCTGGAGACTATTGTGGTCTAGCTTATAATTGAAATTGAATTGTTTATTTTTTGTGAAAGAAATGCTTGCTCTGGCTTGGCCAATATACAATTTATTTTCTAAGAAACTGTATTCTGCTTGTATATTCGAATGCATATTGACTGTCTGTTCCTTTGACCAACATTTCTGAATAATCCTTCACAATTTTCACCTAAAGATGATATCGATGTATGGAAAATATAGAGCTAATTGAATATGCTTAAAAATTTGATTAATTTCAGAATCGTTTCAGGTTTTTAAACCGAAATAAAAACCTCATAACATATTCATTTTAATCATATTTCTGAATGTTTACTGTCAGCGGAATACCCTTTTTTTAAACCAAATTCCTCAGAATTGCTCAAATTTGGTAGATATTAAAGAGTAATTATTGTCATACTTAGTTTATCTTTATCATTTTAGTATAGTCATGAACAAAAGTTTCGACAGACAAGTATACGACGGTTTTATATTACATTAAAAAAACATAATGAAGTATGTCTTTGAATACGACATTATGCAAGCCTCCTTTTGAATACTCTCACAATTCCAAACCCTTTAAATTCATATCACTGACTCTGTAATCTAACAGAAATTATGTAAATAAGAGCATTTTCGGATGTTATTTTGATGACATCTATCCCTTTGCTCTCTCAGTGTACATAGCTGCTTGTAATTGCCTGCATACTTAGTACGTTTGCCTTTATCACTCACCTTTTGTCATGTTTGTTAAACAGTTGTCAATGACCATACATGTGGCTCCAACTAAAGGGACATTTACAATAGAAAGTCAGGTTACAATTTACAATGATGTTAAATTGCATCTTATCCACATGTTTGTTGGTCAGCTGCCTATCTAGCTTTTCAAATCAAACATTCTTTTTTAATCATAGTAATTTACAGAACAGGTTAACAACCTGAACATAGATTATGAACCTATCGTGTCGCAAATACCTTTTCAAATGTGATTCTATTATCATCGTTGTTGCAATTTGACTTTCTATATAGTCCACTTGTCCATATGTAAATTTTATTCTTTGCAGTTACGATCCGTTGCATTTATTGTATGGATCAGGTTCATTATGCTAATGAAGATATCCACCGTATTATGTCAGCTTAGATTACATTCTTTTATTATTCAAAATCTATCTACATAGACCTATGATTTCATTCATTTATACCCTTGCTCAATATATAAGGTTTATCAAATCTCGGTGTGACCCCCCCCCCCCCTTATTTTTCATCTAAAGCCCGGAGTCTGTTCGTCACATGTACGCGCTCATGATCGGACACACTCTTCTTACATCACGTACATGCACCCTCACTTGCACCTGCACACACCTTTCACTCCAAGCTTTCAACACCGTATTGCAAACCCAAGTTTATACCCTTCATGAACCTGGATGACGTATTGGATAATGCAGTATTTACACCCCAGTGTAGATACTATACTGCCAACGAATTTAATTCAGTTTTTAATACTACCCAAATTAACAAACCAATTCACCTTAGCTTTATGCATATAAACATTAGAAGCTTGCAAAAGAACTTTGATACCTTCAGTGAGTTTTTTTCTATATTGAATACTTTTCCCTTTTCTGTAATCGCAATGTCAGAAACTTGGTTACATTCAACCACCCCATCCATTTTCAACATTGACAATTATACATTTAAACATAGTGATCGTAATCGTGGAACTGGAGGAGGTGTCGCTTTTTATATTCACAATGATCTAAATTTTAAAATAAGACATGATATTCAACTCCAAGGTATAGAATCATTATTCATAGAAATTATTGATGAAAAAAATAAAAACAAGATAGTCGGCGTAATCTACAGACCACCAAATAATATCGCCAACATATTTATGGATGAATTGGAATCTTGTCTCGATTGTATATCACACGAAAACAAGGAAACTTATCTCATGGGCGATTTCAATATAGATATATCTATGCCTCATACTCCACAGGGCCAACAGTTTATTAACTTGTTTTCATCATTTTCATTTAAATCTCTCATTAACAGACCAACACGGATAACAAGTACAACACACACAATCATTGATAATATATTTTCCAATGTAGGTCTATTAAATAATGATAATAACAATGGAATAATTTACTACGACATTTCAGACCATTTACCCATATTCACAATTTGTAAAGATAATAGACATTTACAAAAACAACAAAATATAGAAAATATTACCCGACGAAAAGAGACTAAACGTAACATAGAAACTTTAAAAACTGATTTGAGCGCAGAGAGTTGGGAAGATGTCTATAGAGAAGACAATGTTAATAAATCATATGATATATTTTTAAATAAACTTATTCATTACTATGAAAAAAATATACCTCTGATAAAAATTAAACTAAGTAAAAAGAAGAATAAAAAACCATGGATCACTCAAGGCATAGTTAAATCAATACTGACTCGTAATAGATTATATAAAATATCACTAAAATCACCTACTCAAGAACATAAAAACAAATACAAAAAATATCGTAATAAATTAACGTCAATAATTCGTTTGGCACGCAAATCGTACTTTTCGAACAAAATAGAAAACAATAAAGATAATAATCAAACATTATGGCACACAGTAAACGAAATGTTAGGTAAGAAAACGCATGATCTTAATGTTGATTTCCTTCTAAACGGACACACAACGAAAAACCCTTCCGAAATTGCTGAAGCATTTAATTCTTTTTTCGCCAGTGTTGGTCCTAACCTTGCATCTAGCATTGTGACTAATACCAACAACTTTTCTACATATTTAAATAACAATGCCGAACATTCTTTATTTTTTAATCCTACTAATCTTCATGAAATTTTAGAAATCGTCCGATCCTTGAAATCTACTAAATCGTGTGGCCATGATGGTATCAGTGTATATTTACTAAAACAAATAATTCATTTTGTGGCTTCTCCCCTTGTACACATTTTCAATTTATCTCTCTTAAAGGGAATTTTCCCGGATCAACTTAAACTTGCAAAAATAATCCCCATATACAAAAAAGAAGACCCTTGCCAAATTGCTAACTACCGCCCTATTTCATTACTACCAAGCATATCCAAAATACTTGAAAAAATTGTTTATAAACGACTATATTCTTTTCTGGACACAAATCATTTATTAATTCCCAACCAATACGGCTTTAGGAAAAATCACTCAACTGACTATGCAATCTTACAATTATATGATAAAATAACAGATTCACTTTCCAAAAAAGAGCACACCATTGGGGTTTTCATGGATCTATCGAAAGCATTCGATACCATGAATCATCATATTTTGTTGTGTAAATTAAAGAAATATGGAATTAGAGGTAGTGTACATTCTTGGTTTAAAGATTATTTAAATAATAGACGTCAATTTGTTAATTTTAAATTCAAATCATCCCATACATGCCCCGTTAAATGTGGAGTACCTCAGGGTTCAATTCTAGGCCCCCTATTATTTTTAATCTATATGAATGATATTGTTAATGCATCACCTTTACTTACATACGTTTTATTTGCAGACGACACTAACATATTTTATTCTCATCAGAACTTAAACATTCTAGTCGCAACTCTAAATCAAGAATTAAAAAAATTATCATTATGGTTTAAATCAAATAGACTCTCCCTTAACATAAATAAAACAAACTACATGTACTTTAAACATATTAATTCGAAACAAGTATTTCGCGATATCATTTATATCAATGATATGCCCATTAACGAAAAACAGGAAACAAAATTTTTAGGTGTATTGATCGATTCTAACGTAACATGGAGTAGTCATATTCGTAATATAAGCATGATGATTGCAAGGGCCATAGGCATCTTGTACAAATTGAAATATTATATATCTCAAAGATCATTACTAATGCTTTACAACTCCTTTATTTTGTCACACATTTCTTACTGTAACATAGCATGGGGAAATAGCAACAAAATAAAAATAGACTCAATATCACGTCTTCAAAAGAAAGCTCTTCGTATTTGTTATCACTCTCATTATCTCGCCCATACTGATCCAATATTTCATTATTTTAAGACATTGAAAATTTACGATATTCACACTTTTCAAACTGCCATTTTTATGTATAAATTTTCCAACAACACTATTCCAGCATCCTTCCGTAATATTTTTGTTTACAACAGAGACATACATTCATACCCTACACGACATTCATCTGACTTCCACCTAACAAATCCAAAAATAATAATTGCTCACAAAACAATACGTCATCACGGTCCTGAAGTTTGGAACACTTTGCCGAATAACATTAAACAAGCTACCTCTCTTTTTTCCTTTAAAGCTTTATTAAAGAAGTTTCTTGTATCAAAGTACGTGTAAAAATCTCACCTGCACGTGCACCCACATCTGCACCACCTCACATGACCCCTTTACCCTCTCCCCCTTTTTTTTTCTTAACATTTCAAATAATTATGTGACATCATTATAATTATAGACCCGTAATTTTTTTTTTCTACAATGGTTTTCATGTAGCTGCCTTCCTTCGGCTGCTATTCTCTCAAGCATTTTGCTTATGATAGCTGGCCACTGCATTTTATTTTATATAATTATTATTACTTACATGTACATGTATATCTATGTAAATTATTCTATTATGTAATCGTCACAATTTGTAATTATTTCATTTATTTTTGTATTTCTTTATATTCATTATGATTACTGTCTTTGATATATTGAATTTTCAATAAATGCAGAAACACCTGCAAAAAAAAAAAAAATTTCAACATAGAATTTTGAAACTCATTAAGTATGCAGATTTATTCATTTATTTTCAAAGCTCACAAAAATTACTTATTTGTTGATTGATCTTGGTTATTTTTTGTTCCATCTGAGAGCTACATGTACATTAGGTTCACCAAGGTTCTACACAGAGATAAGAAACTTTGACTAGATAATTATTAATACTTAATTCATATGAAATTTATTCATAGATCACAAAAAGTGCTTCTATGTCATTTCTTCATCAATTTCAATTCTATATCCTCAATTTATGTCACCAGTATAATTCACTTCAGTGTCAACTGGGCTGAAATTAAAATTGTGTTTAATTTTGTTGCGAGATGCTGGATGAGCTCCACATCATTGATGTGCTAGTCTTAAATCATTTCAATGAAATTTCGATGTCATCATAGTGAGCCTCTGGCTATATTCTTGTATGTATGTGGCTAATGTTATCTTAACCTTTAAAGAGCTGAGTGAAAATGCATCGATCTTCCACTGCTCTTCATGTTAGATCTGATATTTAACCCTAGACCGGGGAGGTGGGGTTGAGTCAACCCCCCCCCCCCCTTTTCCATATCCATTTGCTTGAAATTTTCCAACCACGCCACTCACTTGCGCATCTTTTGAGGCAAAATTCACAATGTCCAGGTTGAAAAATAATGCAACATTAGGTAAGTAGGGATGCCAGTTGGAATTGATCAGAGGGCCTGAAAATCACCTAGAAAACAATATTTTGTACACCAACATGCTAAAACAATGGCCTGATAAATAAATTGCCAGGGCCTGAATTCAGGTTGTTGCCTGAAGGCTGGCATCCCTATGTAAGTGCATACATGTCAGACCAAAAATTAATCCAAAACTTGATTTTTTTTGTACAAAGCCAATGTAAATTAATTCTTATCTTATTTATGAAGATATTATTTTTACTTTCATAAGCTGAAATTGTTTACCATAAATGTGCTGATAAAAGGCTTTGCTATAAATTTGGTGAAAAAAAAACAAAAGGTCAATAAACTAGCATTCAAGGAACTTTTTATAGTGAAATAGAGCGAAAAGTATGTGGTTTCCACGTAAAATAGCCTGATCCATACAGCTTTGTAGATAACATCCCACACTATTCATGCCAATTTTCACAGCGTTCACGCTATCGGCAGCCAAGATCACAAGGTTGGTTGATTCATCTCCCCCCCCCCCCCCTCGCACGACCAGTTAACAGCCATAAAAGCCCGGCCCGGTTAGAGTTAAATATATCTGAAACTCATTTGTAAGGCCTATGGCACACACAAGTTCTTGATTTTTACTTGAAAATAAAATGTACTTTGCTGAAAACTCGAGTATAAATGTACATGTATATATCATACTGAAGTTTGTTGATTAAATATATTTACAAATTAATAAATTTTTTGTGGAAAAAAAAGGTAATTGACAATTTGTCTTAGAATTTAGTTTGTTTTTAAGTTGAGTATTTTGTAAAATAATTCCAAAATTACTATCAAATCTGATACAGTACAGCGCATCCCCAAAAAATGTCCCTCTGACATAGGGCTGAATTCCAAAATGTGTTGTATTCTTAATCAAATTTACAGTAGAAAGCTGATTTCATAATCTAACTTTTATGAAAATTCCAAGTTTTCAACACTGCTGTGTTTTCTTTAACATATTAATACCCACTTCTACTATCCAGGATCTGAGCAGGGACATTTCCCTGATATCCAGGATCATCGAATTATAAACTTGAACATATGCAGAAGGGTAAATAATCATAACTTTTTTTTATGATTGATAGGGGAGCCATGAATGCACCATCTTGAAGGAAAATATGAATGATGGATAAGTACAATAAGCTGATCAATGAAGGGCAAACCACAAATCTATCACACTTTGCGAAAGCAAACACTACTTGTGGAAATTGCCTTGTTTTTTTTTCATTAAAAAACGTACAGTGAATTAACTTGAGCCCATTAAATTCAAAATTAATCAAGAATGCAATATTGTTGGAATTAGGCATGACATGTCATCTCCCATTATCAAACTTGAAATTAACTGTCAAGTAATGACATTGTTGCCCTTCTGAATGTGCGCAAGGTTGTGATTTGATGAGCCTGGTTAGATCATGGAGATTTCCTGGTCAGCTTGGGGAATTTCCTGATTCTGAATGATCACAGGGGGTAGATGTATGCTAGGCAGTGCAGAACCAATAGGAGTAGCAGTGCTGCATGAATGCAAACTTGGAATAGGATGAAAAGCACCACTATTACATAATAGACCAATGAAATTTTTATAGGAGTTAAAACATAAGATGACATTCCTACTATTTTTGTCTTTATAGGCGCCCCTTTTCCGACGGCGGCGGCGTTATCAACATTGAAATCTTAACCAAGGTTCAGCTTTTGAAATGTCATCATAACTTACAAAGTATATGGACCGAGTTTATGAAACTTGGACATAAGGGTAATCAAGTATTAAAACACAAGATATAATATTGAAAGAAATAAATGAGAGTATTTCTGCTCTCCCACAATCATCATTAAAAAAAGATGACCTTCCTACTACCATACATTTACTTACATAATTTTCTATTTTTGTCTCGCCTGCATAGCAGAGCGAGACTATACGCGCCGCTTTCCCGACGACGGCAGCATCGTCAACATTGATATCTTAACTAAGGTTAAGTTTTCGAAATGTCATTACTTAGAAAGTATATGGACCTAGTTCATGAAACTTTGACATAGGGGTAATAAAGTATTACTGAACATTTTGCCAGTTTCATGTCACATGACCACGGTCAAAAGTCATTTAGGGTCAATGCACTTTGACCATGTTGGTGGAATCAATATCGAAATCGTACCCAAGGTTAAGTTTTTGAAATATCCTCACAACTTTCAAAGTATATGGACCTAGTTCATGAAACTTTGACATAAAGGTAATCAAGTATTACTGAACATTCTGCCTGAGTTTCGGGTCACATAACCAAGGTCAAAGGTCACTTAGGGTCAATGAACTTTGACCATGTTGGGGGTATTTGTTGAATTTTCATGACTTAGACATACATGTAACAGCAATTAAGTATCCCCGACCATCTTGTGTGAGTTTCAGGTCACATACATGACCAAGGTCAAAGGTCATTTAGGGTCAACAAACTTGGACCATGTTTGTGGTATTTGTTGAATTGCCATTGTACCTTCAAAAGTTTATATATTGAGTTTGTCTTTTCAAATATGATCCTAACTTAGTTAAGGTTATGGCACTGCCTTGTATAAATGAAGAGCTTGATTCCAAACGGAGCTAAATCCTTTTGACCAAAATTGATATTTTGATACAAATATAAGTATCTTAGTAAATTATTGCAAATTTGAGCTTTGTTCTATAAGGAGCTAAATCCACTATGCAGTTAACTAAAATTGGTTATTTTTCCTATTTTATATAAAGTTATGTATTCATATTTAGGTACATGTTGTAGATACAAGTTCACACCATCTGTGCAAATTTTGCTGAAAATAACAGAATTTTTATGAATATTTTTGGATTTAGCTCCTTTTGGTATAAGATATCAAAACATGACAAAAATATCTTTTTTTTCTTTTTGTAATTTTCAATGGATAAACATCAGAAATGTACTTTGCTAGTCATATAACCAAATGGCAACTGGTTTCAATTGGAACTCCCTGTTGAAACCAGTTGGCCAACTGGTTTCAATGTTTTGCTCTAATGGTTTTGCTCTAATTGGTTTTAACTGGATTTTGGTCCTGGGTATGTGTTTTTTGTTCAATATCCAACATGTCTAAATTGGCAAAAATTGGCATTTTACTTGGGTTTTGTTCCTGAAGGTGCTAAATCCATGAAAAATAAAATTTCAAAAATTCTTTAAAACTTGATAGTGCTAGAGTTTTGAAATCATGATTTCTAATATAAGATGGTAGTACTATCATCTAAACCCCTCAAAAATAGTTTGGAAATCTGTGTTTGGCCATTAATTTCTCCCAACTCCCAATTTTACACAATGCAGGTTTGATATCATTCAAAAGATCATTCATTTCTCTTGAAAATGATACCATGCTTGTTATGATCATGTCATCACAAATAGAGCAGGATTAAAAAGTGTTGGATGAGGTCTGAATTGAAAAGCTGCAAAACGAGCAGAAATAGTCATGAAGGGTCAAACCAGAACATGATTTTGTCTGTGTCAATAGAGATGAAAATCCATTCAAATTAAGCCCCTGCTTCTGTAGTGATGGCTTTGTGAGATAATATGGTTTGAAATATTCATGCATGTTTGTTATGTGTTTGCCGAGGTGTGTTTGATTCCATACTAATGTTGACGTTAAGGTGTATGAAAACAAAAGAAACTACTTAGAAACTCACTCATCACCAAGGGAAAAAGGAAAGTTTCAATATTGTGTTATTTTGCAACTTTTGAAATTTGACCTTGTCCCACATTTCAAGGCACTGCACCTCCATGTGAACCATAATCATATCGTGTACCGTATCATTTTAACAAAAATTAAATGATCTATTCATTGATATTAATTACACATTGATATTTACTAAAACCAATGAGGAATTATCGATCAAAGTAAAAAAAAAACAAACGCTGAGAAACTCACTCATCACAAAGAAAAAAAGGACAGTTCCTTTCAACAATATTGTCTCATTTTGCAACTTTTGAAATTTGACTTGCCCCACATTTCAAGGCACTGCACCTCCATGTGAACCATAATCATATCATGTACCGTATCATTTTAACAAAAATTAAATGATCTATTCATTGATATTAATAACATCTTGATATTTACTAAAACCAAGGAGGAATTATCGATCAAACTCAGATTTCTAAACTTGAGGAGTTTATATCAAAATTAAACTTCAATGGCTAAGGGAAAGTGGTGAATTAAGAAACCTTGATTTACAGGAAAATACCAAAAGTGGATTTAACTCCTTTTGGAACACAACTCTTCAAATGTACTAGCTAATATTTTGTTGTATCTATTAGGTCAAATAGAGAGTGAAATGTGCATTGTGGTAAAAAGTTAAACGTATCCATGTGCAATTATTAGTGTTCAATAAATCTATGGAAGAAATATTAGAACTCCATTCATTTTTAATTTGTTCAGGACTACTGGTGGATTGACTCTTATTTAACGGGGGGGGGGGCAATGTGACCCCCTCTCGACAAATTTTTTTCACTACGTTGTGGTGCAAATTTTTTGACGGCGCCACTCACTGACTTTACTTTCAAGTCTGGCGCATCCTTTGAGACCAAATTTGTGATGCTCGGGTACGCGGTTTCGAATTACGCAACATTTTCCAAAATTGCTCAAAAACGTGATTCCATGTACAAAGTCAATGCAAATTGTTTTCAACCAAAAATCATAAATGTATGATTTTTACTTCTGTTGGTTTAAATATATTTATCTTATGCTATTCATTATGGCAAAAGGGTCCCGACAAAGGTTATCAGAAAAAAAATCTTGGTCGTTGATCGTGCGATCGGTGAGAAAATTTGATGACATTTTTTTTAAAGTAAAAAGTCGGTAAGAGGCGCGGTCATTTAGGTTGAAATTATAGAAATATGAACTTTGTAAACGGACTGAAAGGTCTTGTAGGTTTGCAACATTTTGAAAGATTTTGTAGAAGTAACGCAATAATAATAGGCATTTATATAGCGCCATCTATCTAGAAATATTCTATTCCGAGGTGCGTTATTATTACCCCTGCTTTAGCTCGAGCTGCCTCTCAGCGCTCATGCATTCAAGGAATTAATCCTGCCGGGTACCCATTCACCTCACCTGGGTCGAGTGCAGCACAGTGTGGATAATTTCTTGCTGAAGGAAATTACGCCATGGCTGGGATTCGAACCCACGGCCCTTTATTTCAAAGTCAGAAGACTTATCCACTGGGCCACAACACACTGTGTAGGGAATACTATCAAATTCTGGGATGCACTTTGTATTGAAAATTGAAAGATAAAAAAATTGCCATGTTTGATTTGTATAACAGATAATATCCATTTGTTAGACCTATATGAAAGTATTAGTGTCTGTTTCATATTTATATTTGTATCATTCTATGAATATACATGTAACAATTGTCAGCCTGTACATCAAAAAATATGATCTCAATCAATCTTATCACTATAAAGGACGTGAAGGTCTCAAACTGCGTAGGTATTGTATGAAACATACATGCTGCATATACTCAATTATAAGAGTTTTTTTTATTGTAAAAAAACATATTGTCTCATAACAAAAAAAAATCAAATATGGCACAGAAAGGAATCACTTTTTCATAGCAAAAGAAGGGAAAAGCTACATGTATGCCCCAAAATGAATGGTTGGCATCACTAGTATTAAATACAAATAATAATGACTTGAGCATTTCATGTAGTGAAGAATGGAGATAAATGGGGGTTATTTAATGCAAAGTCTCTTTTTAAAAGTTTTGCTTCAAATGATATCACAGCAGTTCACAATTATTAAATTGAATTCATTTAATTCGTCTTCCATGAAACATACAAAAATTTCAAAAGATAAATGTACAATAAATACATTTTGCATCTTAATAAAGCAGATGATAGTAGTTGCCTAAAATTGAAAAAGTGATTGAATAATCAACAAATCACTAATGGAAAAAAATTAGTACATGAATGAACTTACAAACTTGGCCAAATGGTAGTCTGACAGAGGAATTACACTTTTGCATCAGATTAGTGGATGTTACAATTTTCAAATACCAAGAAAAAAATATCGATTCATCGATTGATTTTATTTCTGCATTCAAGATAAACATCTAGGTGATGCATTTAAGTTTTACAAAACAATAAAGCAATAGTCATAATAAAGCAATGAAAGATAAATATCAACAAGAAGCAATATTCAATTCAAAGAAAAATATCAGTTTGAACGAATGCAGGAGACCGCCATCGTGAGCTGTTAAGCTTGAAAATGATGATGGCGGCCTCGTAAAATGGTACCTAATTGTAATGTATAAAATCTAATGTAACAAATATGGTCAACATAGAATGATAAATCTGCAGTAAATGTTGACTAGATGCTTTAAAAAACACCATGTGAATGTAATTATGTTAAAATATATACATCTGGCTTTTAATATACACATATACAAGTAGTTATAAAGTGGTGGGAGACTTTCAACAACTTTACATTTATAAGAATATACTGTACAATGCGTATCAAAAAAAAGTTTACACTTTGAAAAAGCCCTGGGAATTAAAAAATATACATGTGGGTAATTCTTTCCACATATAATCTTGGGTTTTGGTCTCATCTATCCAATGAAAGTAAAAGTTTTGACAGAATAATACACTTGAGTGAGCACTGTCCATTTTTGTAAAGCTCACAGAAATCTGTTTGCGCAGAAATGCTTGTTTTCACGATGTGTCAAGGGGAAAGGGCGAAATCAAACTTACTCTGCGAAACATTTCTCATACATTTCCCTGCACTTTTAGTCAATTGAATAAAACGGATACATTCAAACATTTTGTAACAATTTTGCCACCAAAATTGAAATTTCAACACTTAGTAAGCACAACCTTTACCATTTTTGTGCCAGCTGGATCTGAGGACATAACTGAATCTGAACAAAAGTTTATATCAGACATCTCCAGCATTTTTCACTAAGGTTTAATCATTTAAAGTGGGTTTACATTTCATATTTCATTTAATACTTGTTTCTCTACACTTTTCCTGAGCTTGACAATCATTAACACAATGAAAGTCAAGCTCAAGCCATTTCATGTAAATCACAGCTCAGTGTAAAGCAAATATCGTCACAATGGCCTTGGTGTGTGGGGGGAGTGGGGTGGGGTGCAATGCACCCTTCGAAGTGTTTTAGGCAAGGAAACAAGTTAAAAAAGGTAAAAGATATCCTCAAATCAATTTTACTAGCTAAATTCCATGTGTTCTTCATGATTAAGGTCTACTTTTATTCCCTTAACTATTACAAAGTTCTGCACGAATCATTTTTCACTAACTTTTCAAAAGTGGTGCTCACTCAAGCGGAAATATTTTTTGACAATTATATTGTCATTTGCTTAAATGGATCAGTACCAATGTTAAAATGTGGAAAAATCTTCATATTACAAATGTATAATTTTACAGGACTTTTTCTAAGTGTAAACTTTTTTGATATGCACTGTATAACAAATGTGCCTGTACCAAACGTTAATCCCTAGAAGACACATGTCTTGTTTTCTTTAATGTTATATACACATGATTGAACATGTGATGGTGGCTGACATAACAAACATAGCTTGAGATAATTGTAAAGTTGCACTAGGTAGCCTTCAAAATGTTGAAAATTGATCCCCTTATGCTCACTATTCAAATGGACTTGAGCTTACCCTCATTGATTTTAGTCAAGCTACTGTTGCATGCTCAACGTATCCAACCTACAACCCTTTATTTCAAAGTCTAGACACTACATGTAATTCACTAGGCCACAACAAGTAGAACACCTCTGACAGCCTGCATTATGCAATTCAATATTCATTAGCAGCAGTGTTGACTTTGACTAAAACTAAGATGAATGGGGTTAATGTAATATATTTGACACCAAATAACCTTTGACCTTGACCTTAAAACTTATTTACTGAATTTCAATTGTATACAAGTTTCAAGGAATAAGAAAATGAATGGGAATGAAAACTAATATGAAACCGTGTCAGAATAGTATTTTTCATAAAGACATCCAGGTAGGCTGTCACCATCACATAGATCTACTCAAGTATTTTTATTTTTACTTCTTTGGGAAACCAAAAAATAAACAACTTATGAGATTGTTGCTGTGAATGTCATTAACAATTCTACAAAAACCTCTGACTTGTCTACCCAGATACTTTTGGAATACAGGCATTCCTTCTCATTTCTTCATCTTGTTAATAAAAATTGCATTGCACAACAGTTTCTATAAAACCACTAATTATGAAAATACCTGATTTTCTTATTTACGAGATAACTCATACATCTACTTGATTTGCTAGTTCAGCCCTCTGGACTGCCATACCCGAAAAGAACTCCCAAGAATTTAAAAAGCGCGAGCGCGCCCTCTCCCGTTCAGGCTTACTACCCATGATCACCGCGCAATTAGCGTCCATCTTCCTCACCTTTCGCAAGCCCATACGTTGAAACATGTTGCTACGCAAGGCGGAGGGTCGGTGGGAGGGTATCAAGTAGATGTATGAGTTATCTCGTAAATAAGAAAATCAGGTAGGTATTTTCATAATTTACTTCAATAACTCCATACATCTACTTGATTTGCTAGACCAGCACGGACTCAAACCGTAGGGAGGCATGTTTTCAATTGTAAGCCTAAGAAAATTTAAAAAAAAAAACAAAAACAACGAAATTTAGGGAGAGGGGGAAAAAGCCGCAGCTGCTTTAAGCGCCGAAGCAGCAAATCTCGCCTCGCTGGACGGAATGTCCTTCAAGTAGAAAGAAGTGAAGGAGTTAGTTGAGCGCCAAAAGGCGGCCCTCAAAAATGTCCTCGAGAGGAATGCCCTGTATACTCAGGAATACTAAGTATCATGGGCCCTCGGCCTAGTGTCAGGAGAACAACATCACCTGCTGACTAGAGCGTAAGAATCGGAATTTGTTGAAAATTTCAACAAGAATCGTGATCGGAAAACTGAAGCTTTTAAGGCTCAGTAAGTGATCAATCGAACAATCTGAGAAGGCGAGATATCTCAGAAGCCTCCGCGTGGGAGAAAGCGCCCAGAATTCGATATCTGTCTCAAATGCGTGAGGGCAGAAAATCTGCAGAATTCTGATAGAGAGCTGTGGCAAAAAGTTACTAGCGGTCCGAAGGGGACCAGGAACGACGGAGAGTAGGGATTTAAGAAGAAAACCACTCGTAAGGCAGTCAAGGGTCGAGAAAGCGACTGAGTGCCATCCTGTTAATAAGAAATGCCGCGGACCTGTTGCCTATGTAGAATAGAGCAGTCTGGTCAAAACAGCTCAACCGGGCGTGTCAGGGAAACAGCGCGGTACACATCACGACAAAAGTGTGTTAGACCGAGTGATCGAGAGAGAACTCAGGATCCCCTTTCTCCCATACTGATTGAAGCACCCATCTGAGGGTGCAGTGCCCGCGGTGGAAGAGGTGGCTTGGCTCAAGCCACCATCGCCGAGAGAGCCCGTGAGGCTAGGTTGCGATGGCTGTCCGCTGGGCGGGGGGATCCCTAGCAGCAGTAAGCGTGCGCCAGAGGGAGCTGGCGAAAAAAAATCTGTCACGATATTACGTGTAAACGACCATCAAGAGATGCTCTAAACGAACAGACATCGCCAGATATGATACCTCAACCGTTACATTCCCAACGGAATCGAATGAGGTAGCAACGGCCCTGTCCTATCAAGTTAGGGACGGAAACTGGCTAAGAGTGTCGAAGTCTTCGCTTGAAGAAACAAGCGAAGGAGACTTGAGGAAGTAATCACAAAATTTCCATCAGTCTGCGGTGAGAACCAGTTGTTTATGAAAACAGTCACAAGGCCTGTTTCTCAGGTGAACGTAAGAGCAAGCACCGCCGGCGCCGGTTGCGGCAGCGTGGAACAGACCGATATCGGAAAGATAAGGAGCTCCAAAAAGCTGCGGGGGGGCGGCAAAAATGACGCCCTAAGCAGCGGGGGATGAGAATCTAAGTTTCTAAAAGAAGAACTCCAGTGAAGTAAATCACTTACATGGGGAGACTCATCCACAGTCGGCCCGAGAGAAGGCGGGTCGTAGTGATCGTGGTTAGGAAGGCATAAGCATACATCCATCCACGGTTACATCATCCTCCATCGCGAGGTGACCCTGGCCACATGCATTGCATGGAAGGAGGATGAAAGCAGCATGCGAGGCGACTCGAGTGTGCCGAGTGAAAAAATTTCTAAGTAAGAAGACGATTCGACAAACGGGTACGGTAAAGACATCCACCGTAGACCACTCCGCACAAGGAGGGAATGGCGGAGACGCCCGCAAGTTTGACCCACATAGAGGGCAGTCTATAAGATAGACAGTTAGAGCTCGACCGATGGTCTGGCGGTGTACAGTTTGGTGTGAACTCGCCGACCCGGTACGGTGGGTGTGCCCAGAAAGTAGGCATAGAATGCCGACAGAGAATCCTGGGGCTTTAAAC
This sequence comes from Lytechinus variegatus, assembly GCF_018143015.1. Classification (NCBI taxonomy): domain Eukaryota; kingdom Metazoa; phylum Echinodermata; class Echinoidea; order Temnopleuroida; family Toxopneustidae; genus Lytechinus; species Lytechinus variegatus. The sequence continues at coordinate 5,457,415 of NC_054742.1, read as the reverse complement.
AAGCTTGAACGCACGTACATAGCCAACAATCTCATGAGATGTACGGCGGTTACTTTCCTCCGAGATGATGTTTGCCCAACCGGGAAAGACTCGGGGAACAGCTGTGAATGTCAACAGGAGGGATATCTAGCATATGAAAAGCTGATTCCTTCCACGTATTCGGTGCGGGTGCTGCCGGCGGTGTCCGGGGGGACGACCGGTGATGGCAGCTCGGGCAGGGCTCGTACGAGCCGCCCGAATACGAGACAAATAGGTTAACATAACCATAATGCACCGGGTGGTGAAGGCATAGCGATTATTAAGCACAGAAGACTTTTTAATCGCCGTGACATTCAGATCCGATATACATACTCATGAGCTCGGAGAGCTATGAGATAGTGAGACATACCGCTGAGCGGTGATGGTGCTCATATCAGAGTCGTCCTCTCTTCAGCGGCGATCGCTGGAGAACGGGTGTCTGTACTAGCCCTGACTCTGGCCTTGCAAGGGTAGGAGCTAAGTAAGACAGGGCACCCTTACTTTCGAATAGAAAGTGAGGTTCAGGCCAGAAAACGACGGTCCCGTCGCCTGGGCGGACGGTCCGCGGACGTGATAGGTTGCCCTCTCAAAGCAGCCAAACATTCTCACGAGAGAAGTGCGGCATGCGGTATGTAAGAGATTCATACCTCCAATCTACGGGCCCGCTTAGGGGAAGAATGGAGAGAGTTACCGCTGAAGGAGTCGTCGCCGTATGTGAACTTGACGTAGAGGGCGAATTCGGGAGTACCTGCATAATAATCGCCCCCCCCCCCCCTTCCCCTGCCTTCTCGCTAGCCTCGAGAGGCTTGAAAGTTTCGAGACGGCGGTGCCGGAGCCTGGCGCTTCCGGGCAGCAGCAGAGCGGGGGTGGGTTTGCACCCTCGGAGCTGGCGGCTTCCTCGTCGTAGGAGCCGCCTCGTCTAGGGCGACCCCGTCACTCTCCGAGACCCCCAATTCGGCCGATTGAGCTCGGAGCGCCTGAAGAGGCGGGGCGAAAAAATAAGGACTCCCTTGCTTCATCATTACCCCCGCTCGGAGGGTAGATGTGAGGTAGATACTTGTCAAGCAGCGCCTGAGCGCTTACTGAAGAGTCGACCGCGGGATAGGGGTTGTCCTCGCACTGGCCGCCTTCGAGAGACTCCTCGTAAAGGGAGTCTCGCTCCATGGACTGAACCGGGAGGTTGTGACAAGTTTCCTCCCCTGGAGGAGCTGCGGGAGCCGTATGGCCTCTCGGTCGGCTCTCATGAAGGCAAGGGAGCCCAGTAAGCGCCGGGGTGGCCCCGCGTGTCGGCTGGGACACGTGCTCTGAGATCGACGAAAATGCTGGAAAGCACACGCGATCTTGAGGTACCCGGTTAGCCGGTGCACTGGCTGGCGATTTAACAGAATCGCTCGAGGATTTCCCGGGTGTCTGGTGGTTATTGCCCACTTGTCTCGCTTGATGCTCAGGGGCATCAGCGGGGTGAGTAGACGTCGAGGGTGGGGTGAACCCGCACTGCTTGAAAGCAGAATGTAGCAGCATGAATAGCTGTGACATCTGACCACCGACATAAGGGTCTGAAGGAGGAACGCCCATGGCAACAGGGCTGGCCGACCTCTCCTTCGACCTCTTCTTCTTCGCGGGCTCCGCCGGCGTGGCCGGGGCAGAAGAAGGCACAAGAGGCACGGGTGATTTCTTACGATTTGCCGCCCCTGGCAGGGCGGCCGCCAACAACGAAACTTCACCCGAATCTGACGGGGTCAGATTGTGGTCACAGTCTGATGTGTGACGCCTCTCGCGGTAGCAGAATGTAGCAGCATGAATAGCTGTAACATCTGACCACCGACACAAGGGTCTGAAGGAGGAATGCCCATGGCAGCAGGGCTGGCCAACCTCTCCTTCGACCTCTTCTTCTTCTTCTCTTTCTGTGGGCTCCGCCGGCGTGGCCGGGGCAGAAGAAGGCATGAGAGGCACGGGTGATTTCTTACGATTTGCCGCCCCTGGCAGGGCGGCCGCCGACAACGAAACTTCACCCGAATCTGACGGGGTCAGATTGTGGTCACAGTCTGATGTGTGACGCCTCTCGCGGTAGCAGAATATAGCAGCATAGCATGTATGACTGTAACATCTGACCACCGATACAAGGGTCTGAAGGAGGAAAAGCCCATGGCAGCAGGGCTGGCCGACCTCTCCTTCGACCTCTTCTTCTTCTTCTTATTTTGCGGGCTCCGCCGGCGTGGCCGGAGCAGAAGAAGGCACAAGAGGCACGGGTGATCTCTTACGATTTGCCGCCCCTGGCAGGGCGGCCGCCAACAACGAAACTTCACCCGAATCTGACGGGGTCAGATTGTGGTCACGGTCAGATTGTGGTTACAGTCTGATGTGTGACGCCTCTCGCGGTCAGGGGCTGGGCGATCTCTCCCGATGCTGTCAACGGAGGACGACTTATACGGCAGAGATCCTGACCTGTGCCGGGGGGAGAGAACCGCACTCTCCCTCCGGACTTCTGGTGACCCGGTAGCCGGTGGGTCGCATAGCCCTATGGGTGCTGCGGCGGCAGGACCTAGTTTAGGCTTGGAAGCCTTGGCTACCACTTTTTTCTTTGTCCGAGACCGTGGCACCACACAGTCTCGGCCTTCCTTCTCTTAGCATCCGACCGCAAATTCGGAATGCTGATCGACGCACCCTCATACTCACCGCCGCCGGGCGCTCACCGCGGCGTCCCTCCTACTCGCCTGGAGGCGGCCGACTTCTGTAAACTTGCAATCGGGACGGTCCCCGTGGAGGGCACCAGGTCCTCTGGGGCTGTGTTAGTCCCATTCATCGGTACCTCTCTCTACCCTGAAAAGGAAAAACAAGAATTTTTTTTTTTTTTATTTTTTTTTTATTACAAAGATCTCGCTTAGATTAAAAGTGGAGACCGGAGTGGTCTTTCCCTCCTCCTATAAGGAATTTGTTTGAGCAAACAGAACAAATCAAGAGGGGAGGGGTAGGGAGGAAGAAGAACCTAAGAATAGTTTAGGTATCTGCCTGTAAGAAAATAAAAAGGAGGTCGGAGACTTTGAAAAAAGAAACTCCTACAAGGTTCCCCTACTATATTCTCTTTTTTTTTTTTTTTTTGTGCCCGAAGGAAAAATTCGAAACAAAAATTCAAAAATGAATGCAAGTTCAGAAGAGAACGAAGTTTCCACCTGCGAAGAAACACAAAAACAAGCATTTCAGAGCAGGAAGAAAAGGGATTGAGAGACAAACAATTCCAGATAAGAGAAATTTTACGATAATTTCCAAGAGGAAAAATGTAACCTCCTGTGGAAAGGTAAAGAAATTCAGAACAGGAGGAACGTCTCTAGTAACGATTCCAAGAGGAAGAACGACACAGTAAATCCTCAAAAGGAAATCGTAGAGCCCGCCTGTCGAAGTAAAAAATATAAGACTAGGAGGGAAGAGGGAATTGAGCGAAGAAAATTCCGGGAAAGGTCAAAAAAAAATTCTAACAGGAAGGAGACCCCACCTGTAAAGAACAAAAAAAAAATTTTTTTTTTTTGGGGGGGGGATTGAATAACCAATCAATCAAGGTATAATTGCGTAAGCCGAATTAAACAATCCCCGAAGCGTCTGTGAATAAAATATTAATCAAGAATTTTATTCAGAACAGAAAGGAAAAGGAATTGAGCTTTAAGATCCGCCTGTGAATAAAATATCAATCAAGAATTTTATTCAGAACAGAAAGGAAAAGGAATTGAGCTTTAAGATCCGCCTGTGAATAAAATATCAATCAAGAAATTTATTCAGAACAGAAGGAAAAGGAATTGAGCTTTAAGATCCGCCTGTGAATAAAATATCAATCAAGAAATTTATTCAGAACAGAAGGAAAAGGAATTGAGCTTTAAGATCCGCCTGTGAATAAAATATCAAGAAATTTATTCAGAACAGAAAGGAAAGAGAATTGAAGAATTAATCAATCAATAATCAATCGAAAATCTTAATAAATCAATTCCAGAAAGCAAGGAAGGAACAGAGTTGGAGATCCCAACCTGCAAAAAGAAATAACAATAACACCCTCGACAACAAAGTGTAAAGGCTGTCTAGAATTTAATTCAAAAACGGCACCAAAAGCCACCACACTTTGAACGTGAAGAACAATAACCATGGCAGGTGGTGAAGTCTTGCTGCCACGTAGGCAGGCCAAGCCCGGTGCCTCGCGAACGCGCTAGCGATGCGGCGCGACGAGAACTCAAACGTTAGAAAAACAATTTAAGTGTCACCAAAAACACGCTAAAAAGTCGCGCCAGGTGTAAATTCTGAACACAATCTTACACACAAACGGAAAGATTGAATTTAAAAGGGAGAATGCACAACAGATAAGCAAAAATAATATACCAAAGCTCAAAAAAGATTTGAGCTCTTAGGAGACTTATCTGAGCACGTCTTGACAGGTGGCTTGCCGAAAGCAAAAGAGGAAGATGGACGCTAATTGCGCGGTGATCATGGGTAGTAAGCCTGAACGGGAGAGGGCGCGCTCGCGCTTTTTAAATTCTTGGGAGTTCTTTTCGGGTATGGCAGTCCAGAGGGCTGAACTAGCAAATCAAGTAGATGTATGGAGTTATTGAAGTAAATTTACTATTTGAATCAATTGATTTATGACTTTAACCAAAGTAGACGGTGACTAGCTTCAGTTCTGCTGTAGCTACTTGAGATATCTTGTCCAGGAGATGAGCTCAGTAGTAACCTATCTTGAGAGTTTGACCAGATACAAACTGTGAAAATAAAATAGTAGCAGTGGCTTTTATCAGAATCATTCAAAATATTGTAGCATTAAGTAAAATAATGGAGGTAAAAAAGTTGGCGTGACACAAAATGCAAATTAATTCACATAGCTTCCACTTTCTAAAGAATTTCGAATAAAAATTGGGTGTTAAATTTGAAATGTTTTTCATGAATAAATTTATTTTATTCATAATGAATAGAAAAATATTTCCAGATTTTTTATCAAATACTGGCTTATAGTTTATGTGGTAAAGAATGTTGCGTGCCAACATTCTGCGCGAACGGCGGCCAATATCAAAAGTCCACAATACATCTCAAATAGCCCAGTCCTTTTAGGGTTAACCTGATGGAAAACGAATGATTTTGCTATTAACACACATATTCCATAGACTCCTGTGTAAATGTGTGTGCTCAGTCCATAACGGGTGAAGTTCATCATAGAAGCCAGGTTTTCTCCTAGGATAATAAACCATTCACTTTGCATCCTTCTAACAGCTTGCTAAATCTTCCTCTTACCAGCAATTTAGAATGCAGGCCTGCAAAGAATTCATCATCAGCATTTTTTTTCTTTATTAGCATAATTCTTCTTCAAATTCAGTCTTTGAATTTACATTTGCTGTATCCAAGAAAATCGGCAGAGGTTTTGTTTTTCGATTTTTCCTCTACATTACAAATAATTAGTGAAATGGAAGACAGGATTCTGTAGTTTGGTTCATTCGATCACTTCAGACTGTTTAAAAATGGCTGCTTTTCAGTTTTCTTGGTAGCAGAGAAGACCCTTTCCTACATTGGTGACTAGTGCTATTATCATTAAGAAATTTCTCTGTCGATATATCACTAAAAATATATTACTGATATTGACAACTATCGACAAAAGAACATAATCAATACGCATTTTTCATGCATTATAGCAATGTCACAATACTCACGTTGGTCAAAATTAGTATCTGCTACTGTATCAAGAATGCTTTAAAATCTTAGTTCATCAGATGTAAACGAATTACATAACATCCTTTAACAAACATATTTAGCATAAAAACATCCTCACTTTTCACGTTATTAGCATTATTTTAGGGTTGGATGAAGTTTTATTGATAATGAGGGCTTTTTGGACATCGTTCTAAGCAGTCAACATCTTTCGCCTAGCCGCCATTTTTATATCGTGCTGTCTGTTCTGTGCAATTTGAGGAAAATTGTTTTCTGTGATTTTCCAGTTGAAAAGCCACTTTGAAAAGGCCATTTCCATGATTACCGCGAAAAATCAGTGATATGTCCCTACATAATAGCTGGTATTATCACAACGAGAGAAAGGTTATTGATATTGCTAAGTGGGGGAAAAAACTAGCAATTATCGACAAGACTAGCGATAAAGAGGTTATCAATAACAGCACTATTGTTGACAGACCCTTAAACTTAACTTTGACCTTATCAAGGGATGGTCTCTCCTGCAAGCTATTCCTTTCATGGCTCTAGTTATCCTGACATCTTGTTTGTCTCTGTGCCTTATGATAACACAGTCAAGAAACTGCCAATGTTAGTTCTTGGTGCTGCCAGCTTGTCTTAAATTTGTCTTTCAGGCAGAACAGTGTATTGGTTATGGTCTTGTTTTGCACAAAGAGAAAGTAGAAGAGTTCCAATGAAATGCACATACCATTGATAACAAATCAATCTATGTACATTAAAAGGTACAGTTGCTGACATACAATGTACTGATACATGTGTCGAACATGTTGTCAAAGGAAAGGAAACTGATTCCACTCCTTCCTAACTCTTTCCTGGAAACCAGTTATCTTGATAAAAATAATAAAATTAAAAACTCTTACTGTCAGGTTGAGGACCACTTTCAAGATACTTTTCTGCTATTGTGAAATCCCCACTGCAGACATACAAAGCTGTACAAATCTCCAATTTGGTTTGCCTGTATTTGGTGCAGAGTTCCTGTAATAAAAAGAAGGAGTAGAAATAGATCTGTTTCTCAAAGGATCAGGGGCTTCTAATGACAGCAAAACAACAGCCACATTCCCCCCCCTCCCTCCCCCTGCTGTGATATTTTTAAACTCTGTGTATTGACCCCATGTTGTATTAATACTCACAGTGAACCCTTCTGAGTGGTATAATACTCCATGTAATATAAGAGGGCTATAACTCTTATCTGAAAATTTGAAAGGAAGTGTTGTGTAGTACACTTTTGGACTTTCTTGTCATGTATAAATTTATTGAATTAATGATGTAACAAAGCAAAGTAAATTAGTTTTCCAATATTTTTCTTTCCCTTTTCCCCTCTCCTTTATGGCCCTATTTATATTGGTTGTGTTGGTGTCATTTGTGTGTCTTGGTCTTAATATCATGATTCAATATCAAGTTCCTTTGATTTTGCATCACTGAAAATTAAACAGAAATAATAAACTACCTGTATTAATTTAATGTAATCTGTCATCTGCTCCTCTACTTGCATAGCTTGATCTGAAGGTTGATTCATCTCTGTATCTAGGAAAGAAATCAAGATGTAATTCTAACTAATATTGTATTATAGCTGTAGACAAATAGGAGTGTTTGAAAAGGAGCCCTACCATTGCCTACTAGGTCTGGGTGGGAGTGTAAAAGCTATGACAATAAAAGAATTTTGATGTGATTTCATTGGTCAAAAGTAGACGCATTGTTTTAACTGTACCTGTAATACAATGTGCAAGGAAAGAAGCCTGTTTTCTTGGGTAAATGACCTTCATCAATAAAAGTTAATATGTACATGTAAACATGTGAATCTTAGTTTGAAAGAGATCTTGCACTTGATTTATACATGAACTCATATCTTGGCAGTTTTAGGTATGACATGCACATACAAAATGTTGCATTATTTCAGAAACATGTTCAAGCAGTAGTAAATTAGGTCTCAACAGATTCACAAAACATCAAGGGGTACTCCAGGCTGAAAATAATGACATCAAAATATTAGAATAAAATGAGCAAAATGTTGAAAATTTCATCAAACTATGATAAGAATAAAAGACAATGAATTTAAAGAGTAACAACATTTTGTGAAAATAGTTGTATGTACGCCGTGAATTAGGTGGGCTGATGTCACATCCCCACTTTCCGTCTCATGTTATTACATAACATCATTATTCCATATTTTATACAGTACATGTGTGTAGGGCACATCTCCATTATATAATACATAAATGCAGCAATTAATATCTAATACTAAATAGGTTCATTATTGCGGATTGAAATAATCGCTAGAGGGTATTCATTTGTCTCGCAATCTACTATGGTCAACAAGGAAATTCGTGATCACTCTCGCAAAAAGTGTTCACTGGCTTTCTAGGAAATTCGTGATCACTCTCGCAAAAAGTGTTCACTAGCTTACAAGTTCACGAGCTTTCGAGTGCCGCTGCAACTCTTTATCAAGTGACAAGGATTGTCCGATATCGTACTGTATTTATACTAATCTCCAAGACCGTACGCACAAGCGCGAGAACAATAGGTGGCACTGATCCGTTGTGTGATGGTCAGGAGTCATGCAAATTATATGCAAATACGCCGTGGGTCGGCAATATGCAAATGAGACCAAAATTGGCGGGCTCGCTAGTTTCCCGTGGGCGGGGGTTGACTGGCTGAGCGGTCCCTCGATCGGGGCCGGGAACGATCGGGCCGGCGTGCACTGCCAGGTAAGGGGGTATTGTGCTGTCGGATGGTTCGCATCCAGAAATCGGGGATGTCGATCCCGCTGTCTCTGTTGAAGTTGTTAGGACAAAGACGTATACTAATAGCCTCCTTAATCCTGCGTGTATACCAATGTCTTTCTTTGGCAATGCAATGTACACCCTCCCAATCTGGGTGGTGTTGCTTCTCCCAAGCATGTTCTGCCACCGCGGATGTGTCGGTTCGCTGTAACCGAACATCGCGCTTGTGTTCAGAAATGCGTTCAACTATCGGTCGGGCTGTCTCTCCGATGTAAGACCCGTCACATCCCTGGCAAGGAATGTTGTATACTACGCCATCACGTCTGTGATCAGGGATAGGGTCTTTGGGGCGTACAAGCTGTTTGCGTAAGGTGGTGTCCGAGCGGAAAACCGTTCGGATACCGTGACCTATTATAACTCACCCGCCTGAACTCCCGAAAGAAAGAGCACACATACGTGGCGCCTTATACAGCAACGGCTACCCACGCCGTTTTATCAAGAACACTTTCAAGAAAAAACAAACACCAAGGGATCAGAAGGTTTTCAAGACTTGTACAGTCTTGCCATACATAGATGGCCTTTCACAACAACTTAAACGCCGATTAGAAGGTCACGGTATCCGAACGGTTTTCCGCTCGGACACCACCTTACGCAAACAGCTTGTACGCCCCAAAGACCCTATCCCTGATCACAGACGTGATGGCGTAGTATACAACATTCCTTGCCAGGGATGTGACGGGTCTTACATCGGAGAGACAGCCCGACCGATAGTTGAACGCATTTCTGAACACAAGCGCGATGTTCGGTTACAGCGAACCGACACATCCGCGGTGGCAGAACATGCTTGGGAGAAGCAACACCACCCAGATTGGGAGGGTGTACATTGCATTGCCAAAGAAAGACATTGGTATACACGCAGGATTAAGGAGGCTATTAGTATACGTCTTTGTCCTAACAACTTCAACAGAGACAGCGGGATCGACATCCCCGATTTCTGGATGCGAACCATCCGACAGCACAATACCCCCTTACCTGGCAGTGCACGCCGGCCCGATCGTTCCCGGCCCCGATCGAGGGACCGCTCAGCCAGTCAACCCCCGCCCACGGGAAACTAGCGAGCCCGTCAATTTTGGTCTCATTTGCATATTGCCGACCCACGGCGTATTTGCATATAATTTGCATGACTCCTGACCATCACACAACGGATCAGTGCCACCTATTGTTCTCGCGCTTGTGCGTACGGTCTTGGAGATTAGTATAAATACAGTACGATTTCGGACAATCCTTGTCACTTGATAAAGAGTTGCAGCGGCACTCGAAAGCTCGTGAACTTGTAAGCTAGTGAACACTTTTTGCGAGAGTGATCACGAATTTCCTAGAAAGCCAGTGAACACTTTTTGCGAGAGTGATCACGAATTTCCTTGTTGACCATAGTAGATTGCGAGACAAATGAATACCCTCTAGCGATTAATTAATATCTAATACATTATATGAGTTCTCAATCTATTTTGTTGATAAATTTCCTGGAAGACAAAATTTGAATAAATATAATTTTATGTATTAAAAAACAAGCTGGTTCACAAACCACAAGTCTCGACTGATTTCACAATTCATAAAATATGCAATATGATCTTTTGACCCCTCATATACAAAAGTGGTATTAATCAATGATTGTTTCTACCAGTGCAAATAAAATTGATGTACAAATAAAGAAATGAAAGAAGTTGTACAAAGGCTTGAAAAAAGGATGAACACCACCTCATATCATTTGACCTTTTGACCCCATCCTCATGAGGACACAAGTGGTATCACCCAAGGATCTAAGTGTAAACACAATTGATGCAGATATAAAGAAATGAGCAATTTGAAGAAAAATTCTAACATTTTATAAAAGATCAACAGGAAAAGTGATCACCAGGTCTTTGCTAAACTTTGTTCAGGCAGAGACAAAAAGAGAAGTGATTTAAAAAAATGGAGTAGAGTTGTGGGTCAACATTCATTTAAGAACTAAATAATTCCATTGACATGTTTATTTGCAAACCATTTAAAACATGTTTGAATGATCTTGAAAACAAGATTTGAAATAAAAAGTTTCTATAACAAATACTCAGCTGGTAGAAAAATGTGAATTTGCATGAAATTGGCTTTGTTGTATTATGTATCTCATTAGCTTTACATTTGTGATTAATTTATAAATTCAAGAGGTGTATTGGTTTCATAATAGACCATGTACTTCTTTTCATGAACATATTTTGATCCAGCCAAGGACCCCCTAATCTCAACATTTAAAAAATTGTGTTCTTATCATCTTTAGGAGAACAAGCAAAAGTTGTAAAAGTAGGATATATAAAGTCTGTCAGTGTGCGGTGTTTTATAAAGTGAAAATTATTATTGGAGGCATGATACAATGTACACAAATCACAATAAGCTATGATTTCTTGACTTGGGTAAGCTAAACAGTAATAAAGTTGCTTACTTGCTGTTAATCTTGTTCTTTTCATTGGAAGGACATCACTTGTTGCATCATCTGAAGCTGAAGAATCAGAGATTATTTCTGGCCCTCTCAATTGCCTTGAAAATGTTCTAAAATCATATGATCAATAAAGAACATTCATATTCCTTTTGAAGAAAAATAACACCCTTCATGCAAATTTTCTACAAACTTTCTATTAATGAAACAAAATTCTAACTTTAAATGAAATTTATGTCATTTTCACCACATTGATACTAAGGCATAAAAACAGACAAAAAATAATACAGGTTCATGAGCTTGATTTTAAAGCAAGCTTTGAAGTTTGAAAGTTTTCAAGAATTATGCAAGCAAAAGAATTAAGCATTTTCCCTTTTATCTCAAGAGATCTGTATTGAGTTTAAACCTCTATTACTTAGTCATAATCTATCTAACTTTTATTAAATTTTGTAGTACAGTAAAGAGTTGTAAACTTAAGAAAGAGATGTTTATTACTGATATTCATTGTATTAGCTAAGTTACAGCAATAAGCACCTTCAAAAAAATGTTGCGATAGATGACAAACATATCAAAAATTTGAATTTTTAAAGAAAAATTTATGAATGGATGCTGCACTTTCACCAAAATCTACAAAGTTGTTGAGAAAAGTATATTGTGGGTATGTATCTTGTGCTTGTTTTAAAAATGTCAACACTCTTGTTAAAGCAAATGCGTTTTTGAAGACATAAAAAATTTGCTTAACTTTAACAAGGCCAGGCCTTTTGGCCGTTCTCTTGCAGCAGAGAGGGGAGGGGTCTCAATCTACCCCCCTCTTGGCTACCAAGCGAGCAAGCACCGCAAAAATGGGCTATCAAGTAGTGTGAGTGATGTAATCTAGAAGGTTGTATGTTTTTTCCCTGAAATAATTTGGTTTTCTTAAACGAACTCCGATAATTCATGCATTAATCATACATGTTGTTTTGCACTGATTCAAAAAATTATGCTTCTAGAATGCTAATTTTGGGCATGATCATTCTTTGTAGCATTCGGAACACTTGAGTTTTGAAATGAAAATGGTTTTAGAATGATTTTCTGATTTTATTGGATTTTTAAATTCTTGTGTATTACATTTTTCACCAAATTTATTGCAGAACCCTTTATAAAGTACTCAAAGTTTGTGAGCAACATGGTTGAAACACATTGTGTGTGGTAGAATGTTCACACAAATGTCAAGGGGGGATTGATTCCTCCAAGCCATTTTAGGGTTAGGGTTTATATCTTCATTATTCTTAACCACTCTTCTATTTATTCAAACTTGAGGTCATATTCATTATACTTTGCACAACGACATAGTTTAATATAGGGAAGTTGTAGAGGCATTTAAAAAGTCCATGGGTCCATGGATTATTTTCAGCTACCAATATAGATATCAAGTTTACAGTTAGAGTGCAGATCACAGAAAAACTCAGCTGACACCTACATGAAAAGCTGTTCATTCATTGTGATGTCCATGAACATAAAAGATGGACAAAAACATATCTGTGGAACATCCTTAACAAGAAAAAAAAACAGTGCTTCCTTTTCATGTAACCAATCTTGTATATTGCTATCTTATTTCATAAAGTCTGCATTTTGGTAAGACGTTTCTATTTCCACCATACTTTTTCAAAAACCACGAATAGTATACAGTGACAAAAGAGATATAATTTTAACATCTGCAAGAAATAGGGGACAAGATGATGTCTTGACTGCATACAATCCGAGTTGATGTCTTTGCTACGGAAAGACCATGAAAATGTTCTTCTCAACTTAACAGACTGGACTATTTTGATGCGTATAAAGAATTGGAGGGGGCTGATTTCCCCCTCCCCTCAGAATGCATAGTTATCATTGCACAATTTATTGCATCACTAAATGTATTTTTGGGTAAAAATTCTTTATCTTACCTTGATTCTTCTACATGGGGCTCATTTAAATCATTGGTATCTACAAAGACAATCAAATCTATCATTAGTATTACAACCGAAAAGTGAATATCTGATATTTCAAAGAATACATTCAATAACTCAATATAGTAATAGTCTCTCATAAACATCGCCATGTATAGAGTATACCCACATGAATATTTTTACAACTTAAAATCTAAGCTAAAGATCTAGTTCCCACTGTAATGATTCCCATCATGATTGAAATGGTATAGTAACATGTAAACAAGACCTTCATGACAAATGTAATGGAAGGAGATAAGGACATTATGGGCAATATAAAGGAAGGAAACGAGGCCTTCAAGAGGAATGTGATTGAAGGAGATAAGGACATTATGGGCAATATAAAGGAAGGAAACGAGGCCTTCAAGAGGAATGTGATTGAAGGAGAAGAGGCCTTCATGAGAAATGTAACTGAAGGAGAAGAGGCCTTCATAATGAATGTAACTGAAGGAGATAAGGCCTTCTTAAGGAATGTAACTGAAGGAGAGGAGGCCTTCATAAGGAATGTAACTGAAGGAGATGAGGCCTTCATAATGAATGTAACTGAAGGAGATGAGGCCTTCATAATGAATGTAACTGAAGGAGATGAGGCCTTCATAATGAATGTAACTGAAGGAGAGGAGGCCTTCATAATGAATGTAACTGAAGATGGGGCCTTCAAAATGAATGTAACTGAAGGAGATGAGGAATTCATAAGGAATGTAACTGAAGGAGATGAGGCCTTCATAATGAATGTAACTGAAGGAGATAAGGCCTTCATAATGAATGTAACTGAAGGAGATGAGGCCTTCATTATGAGTGTAACTGAAGGAGATGAGGCCTTCATAATAAATGTAACGGAAGGAGATGAGGCCTTCATAATGAATGTAACTGAAGGAGATGAGGCCTTCATAAGGAATGTAAAACTGAAGGAGAGGAGGCCTTCATAAGGAATGTAACTGAAGGAGATGAGGCCTTCATAATGAATGTAACCGAAGGAGATGAGGCCTTCATAATGAATGTAAGTGAAGGAGATGAGGCCTTCATAAGGAATGTAACTGAAGGAGATGAGGCATTCATAAGGAATGTAACTGAAGGAGATGCGGACTTCAAGGAAAATAAGATTGTTTGTTGAGTGGGTAGTTGGGTCGTGGAAATAGGATTGACGTAGAACAGTAGATAACCATAATAGTCTCATACTAATCTACAGACCCTGACTCGCAACAGACAGAAATTAAATCCCGGACCCATGATGAAAAGAAATGAGTGGTACAGTACTTTTGTAGCTATCAGCAACACTAAAACAGGACAAAAAATTGTTTTTGCCATTTCATTCATACTATAATTTTACAATGTGAAAGAAAAGGACACCCTACCATAAATAAAGTATCCTGCATCACCACTGACAAACTCTTGTATTTGTAACGTTTGTACAATATTGCACCAATTTTCCACCCCTTTCTGGCATACAAATTCATGTACTATGCTCGGCATAGATGAAGTTTCGCACCAGCCGACTTCAAGCAAATTTTCAAACCAGTAATTGTTCGCAAATGTCATAACCAATTTCTCAATCATATTTCAAGGTCAATATGCCCGCCGCCTTTCCAAATATCACAAAACAAACGGCTTTATTTTGGAGTCGATGTTGACGTCATTGTTCAAATTATCGGTCAGACATTGCTACGCCTGGCTCTGCCATAGTTCTGGTATGGACTGAAGTGGGCTAGCAAAATCAGGCGAACATGCTGCGAACAAATTGGTGTGCTGCCAAAGGCAGATATTTTGGTCATTTAACTTTAGTCCATATCAGAACTATGGTAAATCCAAGCATGCCTAGCAAAGTGATGTCTCAATGAGATTTTGACAATGACATCAAGGTCAAGCCAAAACACAGCCGTTTATTATTGCGATAATCGGAAAAAGTGATGGGCATGATGACCTTGAAATGCGATTGAGACTTGCTATGACATTTGTCAACAATTACTATAGATGGGAATATTTGTTCAAAATTGGCCAGTGCAAAACTGCATAAGTGCCCCATGCTCACTATTGATACCAAATAAACATATGACATTACCCAATTTAAGTGGTGTCTTCACAGGAGTTTTTTTCTTCTTGGTTGATAACAGATGAACTACAGTTGGCTCTGGTGGAGAAGACAAATTTCTTTTTCTCGATCTAAAAACAGAAATATAAAGAATATAATCTCCTCACGTTCAATAGAAATATATCCTAATCAATTACATACATGAAGTCTCGCATGCATTGGTCTATTACAATCACACTAGTAAGGATGGGAGTCATACTAGCTGTAGAGGTACTGGAAAACAAATTTCATGTTCATGGATAAAATAATTTCATATGCATAACAAATGGGCCATCTGACAAAATATATATACAGTCCGACCTCTCTAATCCGGCCTCCCCTTATCCGGATCTCTCTATTATCCGGACGCACACTTGCCGAGATTTTTTTTTTTTTTTTAAATCTAGTACAGGTACGTGAGGAAATGAGATTTCAATCTAAACTCAATCCTATACATAAACTCACTCTGATTACATATATTTCCCAACATAGTCACCCTACACCAAACATATTTTTCATGAAAATATCAAACCCAAATCACCACAAGAACTTTAGGAATGATAATTTCCAGTAAATCAGGGTGCAGCGCAAACATTTCATCACGTTTCTCTTTTTGTTTCACGGGAAAAACAACACATGTCTTGCTAGCTAACTTTAGGCCTCAATACGGACAGCGCCATCTATCATGTTTGAGCCCACAGTCAGTGGAACAATGGCTGACATTGCGAAGCTGCGATACCCGCCGCGATGATCTAATTCTAAAACTTGGTTTCATCGGGTCATTCACTTTCTTTCGAAGTATGCTCGATGTATACCTCAGTAATTTTAGCAGGTAAATTATCCCCGGGGGGGCCACTTCCATTCACGAGTGGATACCATGCGCGACCATGGGGTCTCGAAAAGCACCCTAAACACGTAATTTCCATATTCTGAAAATGCACCCCTTAACAAGTATTGGCGTGTGAAACACTACCCTTAACAAGTATTGGAAACAAAACGATACTCTTGGCAAATATTCCCTGAAATGAACCCCTAAACAAGTACAGAAATTTTTTGTTACGGGTCCTTCGGTCGTCGGCTTTACCTTATTTGGTTTAGTACGGCCTCACCTTCTACACCTCGCGCAAATAGGACTCTAAACACGTAGTATTGGGGCAAAATGACATCCTTTATAAAACATTTTAATTTTGTTTTATCTTCCCCGCAAATTCGACCCTAAACACGTAATTTTCCTAGCGAAATAGATACCCTTTTTTCATTATTTTTGTGTTTTTAACACCCTTATCACGTTACGTACGTAACCTGCCCTATCGTGAAAAGGACATCCTTTTTACGTGTTTGTTTGGTCGCGCATGGTATCCACTCGTCAATGTAAGTGGCCCCCCCGGGAAATTATCCAAGAGTTTTGGCCATCGATCGATTTTATTTCAATAAAAAACACTGCCTATAATTTGCACTGACTCTTGTCTTTACCATACGCCCACTACAATAGTGCAGTGTAGCTACAGCCGGTGGCCTGGGGAGGCAGCCGGCAGCGCAGCTGCGTGTATTTCATATTGGGTCTCCCAGATCCGGATAAATCCCTTATCCGGATTGGTGCTGGTCCCAACGTGTCCGGATTGGAGAGGTTGGACTGTAATGGGTTAAACCAGGAAGAGGCCCCAAAGTTTTTATAAGAAAAAATTGAGCAGCTTGAAAGGTAAACCAATGAAAACAGTTTTAGATTGGCTCCAGCATGCAGATACAATAGATAATAGATGATGCACGGGTTCTCCACCATGTTATGTTGTTGTTGTGATCTATTGCACTTTACTTTCAACCAGTCTTAATTAAGACAATGCAATGCAGGATGCACAGTTCATACATTTATTGAAGATTATGAATAAGTTGATGATGACAAATAATACGAGTAAGTCTGATGGTGACTACATTGTATACTCTGAAGATGAATATAACATAAATACTTCAAACTGATGTACTCTTCTGTAGCTCTAAACTCAATCTCTAATATATCTGCACGCTGGAGCCAATCTAAAACTGTAATCTAAACTCTAATCTGCAATCTAACTTGGGTTCAGAAGTGAACTCCTTTAATATTGGTCTGGTCAAGACTCACTAAAACCAAACAGGTGTTGGTCAACCTTGGGCACTTGACCAAAACATTCTGTACATTTTTATCATAACTTTTCTCTGAATTGGGGAGTGGATCTTTTAGTGAGAACCAGGAATGTAGTCAATAAGAAACCCATAAATAAGTGTGTGTCACAAGTTCAGCTGAAAGAAAAATGAGTAATACTTTATGAAAGTTGGAATTGGTAAACATGATTTTCTGTTATACTTCCTGTAGATGTATCAATATATTATTGAACATGTGATATATGTCTTATAACATAACACTATCATACAAAGCAAGCAGCATTGAAATCAGATTTGAAATGACTACCAAGAAGTACTTTGAAATTGTGGGCGACAGACACCATGGCCGCATGAGCGAGTGAATGAATTAACACATAAATAAATAATAAAAACTTGTAGACACACAATCAACACATCACCTAATAATATTAATAATAACTAGAATTTTAATTCGTCATGAGGACGAAGTAGGTGATCTGTCTCTGATTTTATGATTACGAAGACAATCAGCATGTTTATTGAGATCAATATGATCATCATGATGAAAACTGAACTTCTCTTAAGAAAAGAATGTGTTGAATACTCTTGAAAATGAGGGAAACCAGAAAGTAGTGTGAAAAAGTGTAGGTCACCAATATATTGTACATTAAAAGAGATTTTAATCTCTTTTATTGTCCAATGTTTTATTTCAAGAATCAAAATGAGTTTTTTCTTTTATTTATG
Organism: Lytechinus variegatus; assembly: GCF_018143015.1. Lineage (NCBI taxonomy): Eukaryota > Metazoa > Echinodermata > Echinoidea > Temnopleuroida > Toxopneustidae > Lytechinus > Lytechinus variegatus. Next base: position 5,439,604 of record NC_054742.1, on the reverse strand, counting down.
TTGTACAATGCACAAGGACAACATATTATTTGTAGGTATATACCTTTTTGTGAGTCTGTGATTTACTGTATACTCAAAATAAACTAAAAAAAACTTAGCTGACAATATTCAAATGAATTAAAACCATTAAATATTGACATGCCAACAACGCCAAATTGATTGCAAAAGGCTGCCAAAACTGCAACAATTTATTCATCTTTCTTTTTTGTTTCTCATATGAAAATACAAAAATTTTGGATGTACGATTTTTTGGCCAACTTGAAGTTGCAAATAAAGAAAATTCCAATACCATCTGGATAGTTGGCAAGTTAGCACAATACTATTGCATGAAATTTATAAATCTTCATTAGATTTCAAATGTATATTTCTTTAACCTTAAGAAATGGCGTCACAATTACCTAATGGACTTGTTTACATCCAATTCCTCTGGTTGTACATAATCATTGCCAATTCCATCAATTATCTCCATTGATGTGATCATAGTATTTCTTTGTTGGACTGTGGTCTCCTCATCTCCATCATTTCTACCAATCTGGAAGACATCATCCTCAACTTCATCTCTCTGCATGCTTTCATCGTGTCCATCTAACTGGTTGTCTTCATTTATCTGGTTGCCATTATCCACTCCATCTATCTGGTTGCCATCATCCACTCCATCTATCTCATTGCCATCATCCACTCCTTCCATCTCGTTGCTATCATCTACTCCTTCTATCTGGTTGCCATCATCCACTCCATCTATCTTGTTGCCATCAACCACTCCTTCTATCTCGTTGCAATTATCCACTCCATCTATCTGGTTGCTATCGTCCATTCCATCTATCTCGTTGCCCTCATCCACTTCATCTTTCTGGTTGCCATCATCTACCTGGCCTATCTGGAGGCCATCATCCACTACATCTATCTGGTTGGCATCAGTGATTTCATCTGTCTGTATACTATCATCAATATTAGCCTCAGGCTTTTTTAATTTGCTATTTCTCCCTATTTTTCTCCTTGTATCAATTTTTTTGTCACTTTGCACTTCTTTCTCCTGCATTTCAGCACGTTTACTTCTTGTTATTATTGTCTGAGCTGAATCTTGTGTCTGTTTCTTAGAATGTCTTGCAGATCGCCGTACTATGTGATCCTGTGAAACAGGTGGGCCTTCTTGCACTCTCTGGTTCTCATCAAATGACTTTCCTAAGAAAAAAAACATTCATATTATATACAGTGTGTATAAAAAAAGTTTACACTTAAAAAAAATCCTGTAAAATTATACTTTTGTAATATCCTGAAAATTTTAACATTTGTACAGATCCATTTAGGGCAGATGACGATATAACTGTCAAAAAATATTTCCGCTTGAGTGAGTACCACTTACTTTTTAAAGGTTGGTGAAAAATTATTTGCGCAAAACCTTGAAATAGTTATGCGAATAAAAGTAGACCTTAATCATGAAGAACACGTTGAATTTAGCTAGTAAAATTGACTTGAAGATATCTTTTACCTTTTCTAACTTGTTTCCTTGCCTTAAGCACTTCGAAGAGTGCACTGCGCCCCATCCCACTCCCCCACACACCGAGGCCATTGTGATGATATTTGCTTTACACTGAGCTCTGTTTCACATGAAATGGCTTAGGCTTGATTTTCATTTTGTTAATCATTGTCAAGCTTGGAAAAGGGTGGAGAAACATTAAAAGTATTAAATGAAAAATGAAATGTAAACCGACTTTGAATAAAACTTGGTGATAAAATGCTGGAGATGTCTGATATAAATTCTTGTTCAGATGTATTTATTTCCTCAGATCCGGCATGCTCAAAAAGGAAGGGTAAAGGTTGTGCTAACTAGGTGTTGAAATTTCAATTTGGGTGGCAAAATTGTTGCAAAATGCTTGAATGTATCTGTTTTATTTCAATTGACTAAAAGTGCAAGGGAAATGTATGAGAAATGTTTTGCAGGGTAAGTCTGATTTCGCCCTTTCCCAAACAGATTTCTATGAGCTTTACAAAAATGGACAGTGCTCACTCAAGTGTAACATTCTTTCAAAACTTTTACTTTCATTGGAAAGATGAGACCCAAACCCAAGATTATGTGTAAAAACATTGCCTACATGTTGTACATTTTTTGATTCCCAGGGCTTTTTCAAAGTGTTAACTTTTTTTTTTTATACGCACTGTATATATGTATATGTATATATATATATATATATATATATGACGTCTAAAGAGTTAAGGCATGGACGCAACATTCAATGGCTATCTTTCGGCCGCGGGCCTATATCAGGTCTATATGGATTGAAATAAAACAAAACAGAATTAACAAAACCATACAAATAATGTCGTAATAACAACGAAGTTAATAAAAGGTAACAAAAGGTACAAAAGTGTAGCAGTGAAATAACAAACAAATAACAAAAAGGGGGCAATGAATTGGGTCCTCCCTGTTCATCAGAGAAAATAAAAAATTATTTGTGTAAAATCATCAAACAAGTGGGATTCCTCTGACAGTTTTGCCCATATTATGCAGTTTTATATAGTAGCAATGCAGACTTTGAAAACAGGTATTGAATAATTATTCACAAATGAAAACATTCATAAAATTAATACTAAAATACTATGTCCATTGACCAAAAATGACCTTTGACCATGATCATGTGACCTAAGACAGGTGCAAAACAATTATTCATAATTGATTACCCTTATAACTATTTTTCATGGACTAGATCCATAAACTTTACCCTAAATAGACTGGGCCTAAGAAGACTGGGGGGGGGCTGATTCAGCCCCCCCTTATGATCTCGGCCGTCGATCACGCTCCTTAAAAAAAATAAGGAGAGCAAAAAATCGCGCTCCTCAAAAAAAAATGAAAAAAATTGCTAAAATTTCAGATTTCACATCTTCAAATTCATGAAATAGCCCTTTTTTTCCATAATTCCTTGAAATTACTTTGATTTAGTTGAAATCTATCAGAAAAATGAAGAATATTCATCTCTTTCCTGACTCTGATTTTAATTTAATCTCGTTAAATATTGCAGTCCCATGTAGTCCCATATGTAGATTTTCATGGCAACACCATGGAAGTGGGACTACAATATTTACCGAGGTGAGTTCAAATCAGAGTCGGGAAAGTGGTGAATATTCTTCATTTTTCTGATAGTTTTCAACTAAATCAAAGAAATTTCAAGGAATTATGGAAAAAAGAAGGCCATTTCATGGAATTAAAGATGTAAAATGTGAAATTTTTTCAATTTTTTATTTTTTTATTTTTTGTAGGAGCGTGTACGACATCTTGTAAACCTATTGACATGACCCACGCCTAGTTTCACCACAGATTAATTAATAGCTAACACAGCTATTGCATATATACAATGTTAAGAAAAATCTACAATTTATCATACACGTATTGTAATGAATTGATTTGAGCTCCTCACGGAGAGCGATTCCGAGGAGCTCAATTGAGCTCCTCAAAAAATAAGGAGAGCGATTTATTGAGCTCCACTATAACTATAACATCAAATTCTGCAAAAATCTCATGTCTCATTAATTATGCTAATTTATGCGTAAAATCATAAGTCTGCTCTAATTAATAAAATAATGGCCTTGAAATGTTAATTTTTGTTTCACATACTCTAGATAGGCATCTGATCAAATTGATTTTAAAAAGATTTCAAAATCACATTTATTTTCTTATGTATTCTATTGTTTTCTAAATTTCTTATGTATTTCTTTGTTTTTTTACTTTTTGTTTTTTATTGTTTTTTCAATGGAAATTGTCGGGGATTTTATTTTGACCATAAAAAAGATAAAATCAATTGATTTTAAGCAGTAAAAGGAAAAATAATGATACATTTATGAATTTTGGCTAAGAACACTATTTGCATTGGATTTGTACACAAATTCACGTTTTTGAGTAATTTTGGGTCTGCATGCACTTACAAAATGTTGCGTAATTTTGAAATCGCGCGCCCGGGGGTCACAATTTTGGTCTCAAAAGTTGCGCGAGACTTAAAAGTAAAAAGTCAAAGAGCGACGCGGTCAAAAAATTTCGCGCAGCAGATTTATCGCGAAAAATGTCAAGGGGGGGCTGAATCATGACCTTGGTCATGTGACATAAAACTCACGCAGGATGTTCAGTGATAATTGATTAACCTTATGTCCAAGTTTCATGAACTAGGTCCATATATTTTCTAAGTTATGATGTCATTTCAAAAACTTAACCTCAGGTTAAGATTTGATGTTGACGCCGCCGCCGCCGTCGGAAAAGCGGCGCCTGTAGTCTCACTCTGATATGCAGGTGAGACAAAAATGAGCCATTTTTGGCGTGACATTGTCTCGTATAAAGTCACGTAGTGACTGTAGGGTTAACTAATGTCCAAGTTTCATGAACTAGGTAAGTTGTGACAAAATTCAACAAGTGGAATGCCTCTGGCCGTCTCACCTGCATTACGCGGTTCAATATAGCAGCAGTGCTGACTTTGAAAACTACTCTAACTCGCACAAGATGTTCAGTGATACATGGTTACTCTTATGTCCACTTTTTATGAACTAGACCAATAAACTTACAGAGATATGATGGTTATTCAACAGTTACACCCAATTCGGCCAAAGTTCATTGACCTTTGACATTGGTCATGTGACCTGAAATGTGCACAGGATGTTCAGTGATACTTGATTACTCTAATGTCCAAGTTTAAACGAACTAGACCAATAAATTTTCAAAGTTATGATGGTAATTCAACAGATACCCCCAATTTGGCCAAAGTTCATTGACCCTAAATGACCTTTGACCTTGGTCATGTGACATAAAACTCACGCAGGATGTTCAGTGATAATTGATTAACCTTATGTCCAAGTTTCATGAACTAGGTCCATATATTTTCTAAGTTATGATGACATTTCAAAAACTTAACCTCAGGTTAAGATTTCGATGCTGATTCCTCCAACATGGTCTAAGTTCATTGACCCTAAATAACCTTGGTCATGTGACATGAAACTCTATTAGGATGTTCAGTAATACTTGATTAACCTTATGGCCAAGTTTCATGAACTAGGTCCATATACTTTCTAAGTTATGATGTCATTTCAAAAACTTAACCTCAGGTTAAGATTTGATGTTGACGCCGCCGCCGCCGTCGGAAAAGCGGCGCCTATAGTCTCACTCTGCTACGCAGGTGAGACAAAAACTTAACCTTCGTTAAGATATCAATGTTGATGACGCCGCTGCCTCTGACGTCGGAATAGCGGTGCCTATATGAGTTGTGAGTTTTGAAAGGAAATCAAAACCCAAGAAGGGAGTCAATCTTATTGAAAAGAGTAAAATGAGAGGAACAATTTAAATTAAAGGAGAATTACACCATTGGAACAAGATAGCTTGTGTGAAAACAGAAAAATCAAACAGATCAACGAAAGTTTGAGAAAAATTGGACAAATAATGAGAAAGTTATGAGCATTTGAATATTGTGATCACTTATGCTATGGAGATAGCAAATTGGCAATGCGACAAAGATGTGTGATGTCACTTGTGAAAAACTCTCCCCATTACTTTAGTATATATTTCACTTGAATTGCCTCTTTTATCACATCTATCCATAAATCGTACTGTTCTTTCTACATGAGGGCATGTAATACATATTTTTTAAGAATACATCATGGATAAAGAGTTTGTATCATCATAAGAAAAAGCAAAAATAGACATTTTGAGAGTATTTTATAGTCCACCAAAGGAAAAGTTGTTCATCAGTGACATCACACATCCTTGTCGCATTGCCAATGTGAGGATCTCCATAGCATTAGTGATTGCAATATTCAAATGCTCATAACTTTCTCACTATTTGTCCGATTTTTCTCAAACTTTCTTTATTCTTATTCTTTGATTTTTCTGTTTCTACACAAGCCTATTTGTTCCAAAGGTTTCATTCCCCTTTAAGTTTCATCAAAATCGTTTATGAAATAAGCAAGTTATGGACATTTAAAAAGTCTTGTTGTACTTTCTATGGGGACCCTCAAATTGGCAAACATGCTTCAAAATGGCTGATTTTATGGACAACTCTCCATTTGTTTTATACACAAATTTTCTGATTTTCCCCTTTATTTTACAAATTTCACATTGTCCCCTCCTGACCTGGACATATGTGGTGTGAATTATATTTTTCCATGACATATGTTGTGCTCACAAAGGAGGCAAGATGCAATTTGAAAGAAAATGAGGAAAATCTAAACATTTGTGTACAAAAAAAATGGAGAGTTGTCCACAAATCAGCCATTTTGAAGCATGCTTGCCAATTTGAGTATCTTCATAGAAAGTACAACAAGATTTTTCAAACTTCCATAACTCCCTTATTCTATAACCAATTTTGATATAATTTTTAGATTGCTCCTCTCATTTTATTCTTTCTGATAAGATTTTTTCCTTTTTTTTTGGTTTCCTTTGAGTAAATATATTTGAGGTGATATTGAAATAATCTTTTTGATTCAGACTCTAATTAGATACTACATCACTATGAATCTCACTTTCTAGGTCTTCATTAGCTGCTTGAAATAGATCCATATCAAATGATGATGCATCACTATGTTCATTTTCTTCCATATTTCCATTAGCAAACTCTGGATCACTGTTCCCTCTGCTATTCTGTCCAGCTAGCATTGGAGCACTGTTTGGTGTTGTTTCTTCTTCCATTATATCCTCATCATTGCTTTCAGTCTGATCCTCATCATTGACTTTAGTATCTTCAAAGTTAAAGCCATATAATGAGGTAAAGGCAAAACAATGCAGACCATTCTTCACATACAAGAATCAACTGGATATCAAATCATACAAACTGCATCATTAATACAATAATTTACCAGTCAAAATTCTCTACTAAACAGACACTAAAATGACTCTCATTACTCAAAATAAAAGTTACATGATTATTTTAAGTAATTGCTTTAATACTCATGCATGAGCTAATGGAACAGTCTGATTTCCACAAAGAATTTGGTCAATGAGTGTCGGAATATTCCTGCAAAATCATTTTGTTGTTTATCCCCACTCACAGTCATAATAATATTCTCAGCAGCTATTTATTATACATACCTGAATGCACATATTTCTTTAGATTTTCTTCACGTTTCTTTGTATATTTTCGAAGTCTACCTTCAAGCTTCTTTAAGAAATGGTCACGCATGGATTGCCAAGAATGATTTGTTATCTGTACAAAAAGCGAAATAGAACTAAAACAATTCTATAATATTTACTAAAAATTATGAGATTTAATACCACAGCACGAAATAAGAGTGAAAATTAGACATGTCCACACCAGTGCGTATCTAGGGGAGAAAAGTAATTGCAAAAGTGAAGGACAAGAAAAGTAAAGGAAAAGAAATTAAGAGGCAAGGTTCAAATTTTATGAACTACTAACCTATATACTGATATATAACTACCAAAAGATATCTGCAATATTTCTCATCTCACCACTTTCAAAAGTTCTCTAAAAACCTGGTTATTCAAACAAGCTTTAAAGTAATTATTACCGGTACCCCCCCCCCCTTAAGTAGGTTTCCTATTCTTCTTCCTTTCTTCTGTATATCGCGCCATGAGCATCTTTTTATTATGGATACCGGCGCATTACAAATGTTCACATTATTATTGTATCCCCCACACAGAGAAGACTTGTTACTGTGACCTTAACCTTTGACCTTTTGACCTAAAAAATGATAGGCTTCCTGGGATCCTTGCTAGCATCATACACACCAAATAATATGAGCCTAGGCTAAGTTTAAACTGAAGTTATCGCGCTTACAAGGTCTGCAGAAGGGTAAGATAAAAACATGCTACTTTGACCTTGACCTTTGACCTTAAAATCAATAGGTTTCCTGGGATCCATGCTAGTATCATACACACCAAATTATATAAGTTAACAGATGGACAGACAGACGAACGGACACCGAGCGTGATATCATTAATACGTCCTGTTTAAAACAGGCGTGTAAATAGAGAAAAGGGAAGAAAAGAAAAGTGATATAAGGGTGAAATATATTATTTTCTGAATATAATGTCAAAATCGAACACAAACTTGGATTTTTGCTTGCTCGCAACATTTTATTAATTGTACGCGATATGCTATATCAATCCCCCTCAAAATGTTTGGCTCATTATGCCACTGCTGCAGAAGATTATCAAATTACGCACTAACATACTCGATAAATTGTTGTGTATCTTTTTGAGTCGAGAAAAGTAGTCATATCCTTTTCTAAAAAATTTTGGTAGGTGGGCCTCAAAAAAAATCTGAGAGTCAAAGTAGTCGAGTAAAAAAGGGTTGAGAAGCACTGATTTTAATACAAGTTCCTTAATTATTTTCAATACAAATTTTGTGGGGTTTTTTTTAATTCAAGCATCATTATTTGGTATACTTCAAAACATCTAGCAAAAGTTATTTGCATATATATTTAAATTCAAATCTCACTTATAAACTTTTGGCATCATTTAATACAAGATACATGCATGAACATACATGTATTTTCAAATGTCTTCATAATGTCAAACAACTACCCTCATTAGATATCAAAGAGAATTAAACCTTAGAGAGAGAGAGATTTCAATTAAGAGAGGAAAGGGAGAAATAATTTTTTTTAAGGTGTAAAATAAAGATTGGTAACAAAAGGAGAAAATTATGAAAGTTTGATTAAATTTCTATAGAGATCCTTAAAGGTCAAGTCCACCCAAGAAAAATATTGATTTGAACAAATTTCATAGAAAAAAAATCAAAATAGCATAATGCTGAAAATTTCATCAAAATCGGATGTACATGTCAAATAAGAAAGTTATGACATTTTAAAATTTCGCTTAGTTTTCTTAAAACAGTGATATGCACAACTCGGTGACATGCAAAGGAAACAAAAGATGGCGTCCGTCATTCACTATTTCTTTTGTTTTTTATTGTTTGAGTTATACAATATTTCATTTTTTTTACAGATTTGACAATAAGGATCAACTTGACTAAACAATGTCATGTTAAACAAAACTAATTCCACACGTTCAGGAGGAATTACTTGTTTCACTTGACAATGAGAAAATTAGAATATTTTATATATCATATAATACAAAAGAAACAGTGAAAGCATGATGTCATCAGTATCCTCATTTGCATACAAACCAGGATGTGCATGTAACTATTTAAAGAAATTAAGCGAAACTTAAATGTCATAAATTTCTTATTTTACATCCGATTTTGATGAAATTTTCAGTGTAATGCTCGTTGGATATTTCTCTTTTTATTCAAATCAACTAATGTTGGGGTGGACTTGTCCTTAAAACTAGCAATGTTGCTTCAAGGAAACAGGTTTTACTCTTCATATATATTGTACACAAAATTCATTTCCCTATCTCTCAAAAATCATGGTAATATCAGATAATTTGCTTTTCTGATTTTGAAATTGTTTTAGAAAAATCATAACCAAAGTACTGAGTAGAAACTGATTCTATTATTTGTTTTACTTTCAATTAAACACGGTCATGGTCAATCATTTGAATAAGGAATGAACACTGAAAAATAAAACAATTCTAAAAAATTATTCTTTACTTTGCTTTACCATCATACAAAATGATTTTTTTTGGAGGGGGGTCTGTTTCTTCACTGCAAAATGGAAATTTAACATTTCATATTTGTTTTTGTTTAAAAAAAACAAGAAAATTAAAAACAAATTTGAAATAGATTCTAGTTTTGCTTTGACAAAACAATAATTGAACATGTGTTTTCCCTTTTCTGTATTTTGTGTTTTGCATTTTAGTTGCTGCATTTGACAAAAAAGATATATGACTGCCCTCTACGTTAGTATTTGTGCAAGAGGCAGAGCTGGGTGAGAGAAGCTATTCCATTCCTAAGACAAATTATTGATAAATGAACCAAATTTTCAGTTTAAATTCACAGAGTCGGTTTAGATTCAATATTGTTTTTTATAATCAGAAAAATACATTATCTTGATTAAACCAACAAAATTAAATATCAAATAGAAAACTGGAGATGCTCGGCGGGTCGCGCAGCCGAGCACATGTATCCCCCGAACCCAGTGCATCATCCGTCACTGCGATATTTAGAGCTCACACAGAAATTTGACAAATAAATACAATTATCATGGCGACAATGACTCTAGCATGCAGGTCCCCTAAGCCCATCTACCATCCATGTGTGATTGAAATTAAAGTGACTTATGGTTGTGGAGAAAGAGTCTTGCATGTAAACTTCAGCGTTGACCTGAAAATGACCTTTGACCTAACCATGTGACCTCTGACTGCACCATAACATGCAGGTTCCCCAAGCCCATCTACCATCCAAGAGTGGTTGAAAAGTGACTTATGGTTGCGGAGAAAGAGTCTTGAATGTAAGCTTCAACGTTAACCTGAATATGACCTTTGACCTAACCGTGTGACCTCCGACTGCAGCATAACATGCAGGTCCCCCAAGTCCATCTACCATCCAAGTTTGGTTGAAATGTGACTTATAGTTGCGGAGTTAGGTGTCATAAGAGTCTTGCATGTAAACTTCAGCGTTAAAATGAAAATGACCTTTGACCTAACCATGTGACCTCTGACTGCACCATAACATGCAGGACCCCCAAGCCCATCTACCATCCAAGTGTGGTTGAAAAGTGACTTATGGTTGCGTAGAAAGAGGGTCTTGAATGTAAGCTTCAACGTTAACCTGAAAATGACCTTTGACCTAACCATGTGACCTCCGACTGCAGCATAACATGCAGGTCCCCCAAGTCCATCTACCATCCAAGTTTGGTTGAAATGTGACTCACGGTTGCGGAGTTAGGCGTCATAATAGAGTCTTGCATGTAAACTATAATGTTGACCTGAAAATGACCTTTGACCTAACATGTGACCTACGCCCACACCAAAATCGATAGGCGGCATCGCTATACCATAATTGACCTTCATGCCAAATTTCAAGTTGATCGGAGAAGAAATGCAGCTGATAGAGCGCTCACAAGGAAATCTCTGCGGCGGTGGTGGCGGACGCAGCGCGACAAGGCCAAATCCATAGTATCCTCCAAACTCTGTTCGGGGGATACAATAAATTGAGACCATCCACACTTTCAACTGTTTAAATGTTTTTTGGAACCTTTGTTTTACTGCGCTCTATCTCCTTTCATTAAAATGAAATCTTTCTCAAGGGTTTCATTTTCCTTTATTTTCAATTTAATATTCTTTTATTTACCTTCATGAGTTCCATTCTTTTCCATATTTTGTTTCCTGAATATTGAAAAGGATGTTTAGCGATATACTGAAGGATAGCTTCATCTTCAGCTGGAGAGTAGTATGATCTTCTGTAATCAAATCCAACCATGTATAAAAACAAATAATATGCAATATATATTAACCCTTACTGAACTAATTATCATCCCAATTAAATATATATTAACCCTTGCTTCTAAAGGGGCACTCCAGGCTGAAATACATTTACATCTAAATAAATAGAGTGAAATTCACAGAACAAAATGCTGAAAAATTTTATCAAAATCTGATTACAAATAGCGAAGTTATTGAATTTTAAAGTTCAGCAATATACTGTGAAAAGATACATGTATGCACGCCGTCATAAATACATGTATTCATCAGGTGGGTTGATGATGTCACATCCCCACTTTCCTTTTCCTTATGTTATTCAAATGAAATCATAGTTGTTTCATTTTTTTTCATACATATGTGAATGATGTCTCCCTTATTAATACACTCTTGAAGGAAAAAAAATGATTAAAATTCATGTAATAAAATACAAAAGAAAAAGAGGGAATATGAAGTTTTCAATTTGCTCATTGAATATTCATAAAGACATGCCTAAAATTGTTTCACTGGAATAATGTTAATCTTTAAAATGCCATAACTCTGTTATTCCTTGTCCTATTTTGATAAAAAAATTTCTGTGTTTTGTTTGTCTGATTTTTCTTTATCTGCTCAAATCATATTATCTTCGGCTTAGAGCATTCCTTTAAAAATTTTGTCACTACGATGCCGCACATTTTTCTTTTTCAGGTGCTGCTCGGTGACTATTACTTTCAAATCTTGTGCCTCTTTTGAACTAAATTAGTGGCGCCCAGGTACGCGGTTCCGAAATTAAGCAACATTTTGTAGTGCAAGTCAGACCCAAACTTGCTCAAAAAACGTGCCGAACAAAATCACACCTGGATATGAAATACAAACACAAGATTTTATAGGCCTACTAATGTGAATTAACACTTTATCTGTTCATATATAATTGTATAATTTATATATTTTTGTAATACAAATATGTTAGTACAATGAACTCATTTTAAAATCAGAACAGCTTAAGTTAAACTACCAGATAGCATATCCCTTCCCCCCCCCCCCCCCTCCTTCTAATCACTCTAAGTATGAATTTTGTTATGAATTGACGTATTTGATATGTAAATAATTATCATCTCTTGTTTTTTGCTTGTTTATGTGTACTATAATTGCCTTGTATTACGGTTGTCTAAAACTGATAACCTGGGCCCATTATGGTAATCAATTCCCTTTTTTATGAATAAAAGGTGATTTATAAAAAAAAATAATATGCTATTCATGATCACAAAAGGGTCCCCAATAAAGTTCAAATTTGTAATATTGATTTTGATTTCAAGGGTAGAATATAAATTACTGGAGCCTTATCATGTTTAAAAATGTTGCATTATGCATTCGTATTCATGCATTGACACAATGAACATTGACACAAAATTCTTTATTCCCATGAAAGTTTATGAAAATTCTGTGTTTGTACAACCCTTCATAAATCACTTAAAGGAGAAATATAGATTATGAATCTATGGCCTTTATATATATCAATGGAAAGGTAATGATGTGGTAATTATCATTAGGTCATTGAAAAATAACGAAAACAATACATAAGGTAGATATCGCCAATTAAATAGCGCCAAAATGCATCACATTGGTCTCTGATTTGACTCAAATTTCTTGTGTGTACAAGAGACATGATTTGCTCTCCCATGACAAGCTCCACTTGTATGCAAAACCTGTCGCGAGGACCGTATTCTCATGTTCCTCAAGAGTCAGCCTCAGCTCGTGGGGTCTTCTCCCTCACATTCACATTTAGCCCCAGCTCGTGGAGCAGACTCGCGAGTTACCCACAATCCTCCCCAATAAATATGTAAACCATGATGAAAAACAACTCTGGCGTGTGCTTACCTTAAAAATTACGACTTAAAACTGCATAAAATTGACTGTACTCTGGATAGACTGCGTGCGTACAAAAACAAAACTCGAATAAAGCTTGCGAGATACACCGGAAGTTTGCAATAAATTGCAGGGGTAGACTCGACTCTCTGTCCAAACTGTAAAAAATTGCTGTGTCTCCCACAGCTCATGGGTCTGATCCTACCTTTTTGCTGGGGCAGAAAAGGAAAGTCTGACTCGCGAGCTGGAGTTAAGTGAGAACACGGTAACTGTCACTGAATACTTCAATCACAAAATGAAAGAACCCAGAAGTTTATCTAAATTTGAATTTTGAAATTGATGATTTGAAGATGAAGAAATTCATGATGAAGTTTCTAGCTCAACTGAGCAACAAAGTGACGAGGATGAAGGTAAATTAGGGAAATTACGCCGGTGACGAGTTGGACAATTGAACTTGTTGCATGCCGATTCGCTACCAACTGGTGCAGCTGCTAGCTGCATCGCTGGCCAAAATCCATGAAAATGAATTCCAGCATGACCACATCCAGACAGTCTCTTCCCTCTATCAACAAAATTTACTATTAAAGGACAAGTCCACCCCAACAAAAACTTGATTTGAATAAAAAGAGAAAAATTCAAGAAGCATAACACTGAAAATTTCATCAAAATCGGATCCATGTAAAATAAGAAAGTTATAGCATTTTAAAGTTTCGCTTATTTTCAACAAAATTGTTATATGAACGAGCCAGTTACATCCAAATGAGAGTTGAAGACATCACTCACTCACTATTTCTTTTGTATTTTATTATATGAAATATTTTAATTTTCTCGTCATTGTCATGTGAAATGAAGTTTCATTCCACCCTGAACACGTGGAGTTCCATTATTTTAACATTTGGTGCTTCAGGCAAGGAGGTCCTAACCGTCAAATTCTTAAAAATTGAAATATTGTATAATTCAAACAATAAAAAATGAAAGCAATAGTGAGTGGGTGACATCATTGACTCTCTCATTTGGATGTAACTGGCTCGTTCATAGAACTATTTTGTTGAAAATAAGCGAAACTTTGAAATGTCATAACTTTATTTTATATCCGATTTTGATGAAATTTTCAGCATTGTGCTTGTCTGATTTTTCTCTATTGATTCAAATCAACATTTTTCTGAGGTGGACTTGACCTTTAATGAGCAGTAAATAATGATATAACTGTACTTTACAAATAAGTGAAAATATCCAAACCAAATAATTTCTGAAGGCAAATCAATTCATGAAAAGTAGCAGATGATATGCACTAACGATTACATGGCTGGAATAGATTTCGCTTGTTCTCTTAGATCAAATTTTGATCTCATTATTTTGCCAAAATTAGGACACTCGGGGAATTTTCTATGTAAAAATATTGTAACACCTACAATTATTTTTTTTATTATGATAAAACCTTTTTTGAAGCAAATAGTGAGGTAAATTAGAATTAGATGTAAAAGATCATCCACAACATGCATAGCTCGCATGCGATTAATCATTATAAAACAGAGCCAGCTTGCTCGCCTTGCTGATTTAGAGCTGTGCAGCACGTGCATCTACTCTCTCAGCCAAGGCTAGCAAGCTGGCTGTTTTGATGGTTTGTTTACTATCACATGCAAGCTAGGCTTGTTGCGTATGATCTTCGTAATTTTGTCAGAACAATGAGATAGAATTTTGATCAAACAGAACAAGTGACAATCTATCCCAGCCACATGAAGTTTATTGTTGGTGCAGATCGTCTGCTGCTATTCGTTGAGTTGATTTGCCTTCAGGTTCAGATATTTTCACTTGTTTGAAAGTACAGTCATATCATTATTTTCCTTCTTATCAAGAGTAAATTTGTTGATAGATGGAAGAGACTCTGTCTGGATGTGGTTATATTGAAATACCTTTTCATGGATTTTGTCTGACTCATCATCATCGGCGTTATTCCCCTAATTTACCTCCATCCACATCACTTTGTTGTTCACTAGAGCTAGAAACTTCATCTTCAAAATCATCAATTTCAAAATCCGAATCTAGATAAACACCTGGGTTTTCTTTCATTTGGTGATCAAATTATTCAGTGACAGTGTGGAGAAACATACCCTAGCAACAGGTTTTGCATGCAAGTGGAGCTTGACGTGGGAGAGCCAATCACGTCTCTTGTTCTTATACATGCACATCATCAGAAATCCCAATTTCGTGGATGTAATTCTGCATGTTTGAAGCGTTCAGAGAGGACTCTAAAACTATCAAATAACTGACTTTCATTGGTCTCCATAATAAATGATGTATACAATCGTGTTCTTGTTTTCTCCTTAAAAATGTACATAATTGTCATTTTTTCGATTTGCAATATATTTCTACTTTAAAGGTCAAGTCCACCTCAGAAAAATGTTGATTTCAATCAATAGAGAAAAATCAGACAAGCACAATGCTGAAAATTTCATCAAAATCGGATGTAAAATAAGAAAGTTATGACATTTCAAATTTTCGCTTATTTTTAACAAAATAGTTATATGAACAAGCCACTTACATCCAAATGAGTTGATGATGTCACTCACTCACTATTTCTTTTGTTTTTTATTGTTTTAATTATACAATATTTCATTTTTTACGAATTTGACAATTAGGACCTCCTTGCCTGAATCACAAGATGTTAAAATAATGAAATTCCACATGTTCAGGGAGGAATGAAACTTCATTTCACATGACAATGACAAGAAAATATTTCATATTTCATATAATAAAATACAAAAGAAATAGTGAGTGATGTCATCAGTTCCCTCATTTGCATACCGACCGAGATGTGCATATAACCGTCTTGTGAAATGAAGTGAAACTTTAAAATGTCATAACTTTCTTATTTTACATCCAATTTGGATGAAATTTTCAGCGTTATGCTTGTTGGATCTTTCTCTTTTTATTCAAATCAAGTTTTTGTTGGGGTGGACTTGTCCTTTAAAGCTGGAGCTCATCTGGCACATGGTAAGTTCATGAATTTATGGTACAAACCATCTTTTCATAATATTACAGTAACTTACATGTACAAAAATGCCTACTTTATGAATTTCAAAATAGCAATGTTACAAATATGTTTGAGAAGTATTGCAAATAGGCATAATGCTATTTCTTCATTGCTTACTATATGATTAGGAAACATAAATGAAATATTACAATATTTATCAGTGGTAGTCAATAAAATAAGTGTTTACTGTACCCTTTAGCTGTCACATCTGATACAACTGTTGACTGATCCTCTGTTGGGGATGGTACTCTGAGGAACCAAACAAAGTTTTAAAATTAAACAATTTTATTAATTACAAAAGCAGAAAAATTTGATAAAGGATATTACATTGGAATTTCCATCGAACAAATTGGAAGAATACATGTAGGTTTGATTTATATCTGATCTCAACATGTTGGAACATTTCATTTCATTTCATTTATTTCCACATAATTAAAATATGTACAAAGCAATATACAAATACATTTAAAAATAGGTGTGGACCAAATGAAAGCTCAACAGGCTTGTTTGGATGGCCCAATATAACATTCATAAGTACACATAGTACGTAATACATAAAACATAATACATACATAATCATAAAAATACATCCATATAGCATAAGACAGGACAGGAAAGAAGGAGGAAAGAAACAGAGAGGGAGAGGCTATGATAATATGTCAAGAGAAAGGGGGTTGCTCAGTGTAAAGTAAGTGTCGTTTGTAATTAAAGTTGAAAAGTTTACATGTCTTTGCTGTCTGAAGTTTAACAGGTAGATTGTTCCACAGTATAGGGCCCTGATAAAAAATGGTTGATTTGGCTAGCTCAGTTCGACACAGAGGAGGATGAAATTTGCATCTATTTCGTGTATTATGAGAATGAATGGATCGATTCAATATAAAATAATTTAAAAGGGATGGTGGCATACTGCCATGATAACAGTTATTCATGAAAGAACCAGTTTGTAAAGAAATAATACTATGGATTGAAAGAATATTCATTTTGGAAAATAGAGGGGAAGAAGGATGTAAATGATGAGAATGAGTTATAACTCTTAGTGCCCTTTTCTGTAGACGAAATATACGATTGAGATTATATTTTGATGAGAAGCCCCACACTGTGGAACAATAACTTAAATGAGAAGATATTAAAGAATGATACAATAATTTGAGAATATTTCTGGGCAAAAATGACAATTTCCTAAGAATTCCGATATTTCTAGATATGGTACCACATAGATGACTTATATGATTATTCCAAGACAACTTATCATCAATAATAACACCTAAGAACTTAGTACTTGACACTCTATCAATAATACGATGATTATAATGTATATTTGGGATATTATTACTAATTTTACGTGTACCAAATATTACATAGTTAGTTTTATCTACATTTAAAATCAGTTTATTGGCACACATCCATTGATGTAATTTTATTAATTGGGTGTTCATGGTATTGATAAGTTGAGTTGGATCAGGATTAGAAAGAAAAATACTGGTGTCGTCTGCAAATAATATGTAATTTAATAAGGTTGAACATTTTGGCAAGTCGTTTATATAAATCAAAAACAGAAGGGGACCAAGTATAGAGCCCTGGGGCACTCCACATCTTACTGTATTATATTTTGATTCCATACCATCTATAACTGTATATTGTTGTCGTTCATTCAAATAACTTCGAAACCAGTTTAAAACAATACCTCTGATCCCATAGTAATGCAATTTATGAAATAAAATTGAGTGATCTATAATGTCAAAAGCTTTCGACAAATCAATAAAAACTGTTAATGTATATTCTTTCCTTTCTATTGCTTGCGTAATTTTATGAATCAATTCCAATATTGCAGAAGATGTGGAGTGCCCACATCTAAAACCAAACTGAGTACAGAAAAGAACTTGGAGTTTATCAAAAAAAGAAACAACTCTATTATACATACATCTTTCTAGTATTTTAGCAAATATTGAGAGTACAGAGATTGGTCTATAATTATTAAGTTCACTCGTATCACCTTTTTTGTAAATTGGTGTTACTCTGGCTATTTTCATTAAGTCAGGATATTTGCCAGTAGATATACTACAGTTAAAAATATGACTAAGATTTTCACAAATGACTGGTAAACGAATTATTTTCTTGACAACTTTGATACCTATAGAATCATGACCAGAACTTGTATTGCTTTTCATTTTTAAAACTATATCAATTATTTCACTTGGTTTTATTGGTTTGAGATATAACGATTCCAAATTGGGGTCATCTAGATAAGAAGCAAAATTAGTATTAGAATTGTTAATGTGTTGATAAGACAATTTAGTACCAATTGTAGCAAAAAAATCATTAAAGGCATTTGCAATTGTTTTTTTATTAGTTACAATTTCACCATTCAGTTTTACAGAATTAATACTTGAAGATGAGCTTTTGTTTTTTCCCAAAATTGTATTAATACATTGCCAAGTCTTTCTTGTGTTGTCTTTGAAATCATTGAATTTCTTGACATAAAAATTACTCTTAGCTTGTCTAAGCTTTAAGGTTACATAATTTCTGAATCTTTTATATGCTTTCTCACGATACTGTGTAGGATATTGTAAAAACTTTTTATAAAGTTCTGATTTTTTCTGGCAGAGCTTTTTTAAATCGTGCGTCATCCATACTTTTTTATTACATATCTTTTTCTGTTGATGTTCTTTTTTCATAAAGCATTTATTATATAAATTGGTAAAATTTGTGAGAAATGAATTGTACGAACTATTAACATCATCAGTTAAACTAAATGACAGATTTTGAACTTCACTGTAAAACATATTAATTGTGTCATCATTGATACAGCGTACAGTATAAATAGAATCATGTGGCACACTTAATAGCGAACCAGTAATTGCAAAAACAGGTAAATGGTCGCTTATATCAGATATGAGAATACCAGCATTGATAAATAAATCTGAGTTAACAAAAATATTATCCAACAAAGTGGCAGATGAAGTTGTAACACGAGTTGGTGCACCAATAAGCGGCTGAAAAGAATAACTAAGCATCAAATCGAAAAAAGCATCGATTTTAATATTTTGTGAAACTTTTAACATATCTAAGTTGAAATCACCCATAATGTAGCACTCATAATTATTCATCATATTGTTTTGAAAAACATTTGTGAAATCTTCTATTCAAGGATAACTTTGGTGTGCCATTATTAATCATGTCATGTAGGAATGAATCTGAAAACGTATTTCCACGGTATTAAAAGACATATGACAAGTATCATAGAATTGTTCATCATTAATATTATTAAAAGGAAAAATTTTACTTAAGCACATATTACATAAAAAGTTATTGTTTGTTACATCATGTATGAAGCTAAGCAAATCCTGTTTCAAATTATAAATGTTTTCTATAATGCTACAAATTGAACATTTTACCCAATGATTATCAAGATTCACTGGAGAGGAATCACAGTTAATTACTGACAGAGACATGTACGAGTAAAGTTTTTAAACAAGCCAAGTATTAGGAGAGAGGAAAGACAGAAAAGAAGAACTTGAGAAAAGAGAGGAAATGAAGAAAGATACAACATTATAAAAATCATATCACAACAAATAAAATCCATCTTTGTTAAAAATACATGGAAGTGTGAAAAAAGTTCAGAGTCTGTTCAATAGCAGTCGACATATAGGAGTTCACCAGGGTACAAACAAATAATGCATTTCCCATGTGTATGATTCAGTTGGAAGTATATGATTCATGCATGTATTTCCTTTTCATTTGTTTACATTCAGTTTGATATGTTTATAGTTTATTCAAGTCTTCTTCGCAGGTAATCAGCTTCGTCATGGTCTTCCCTCCTTGGGCTGGTAGCAGGGCGATGATACGGCCATCTGATGACCAACACTGTACAACTTTTCTGTGTTCACGCGTTTTCTTCAACAATTTTTGATTTCTTGCAGTAAGATCTTCTACGATGATGACTCCCGATCCCTTCAAGAGTTTTCTTTTTTGCAGAATTTCTTTCCTTTTCCTATAGGAAGTCAATTTGACGATAATTGGGCGTGGTGGCAATGGATTGTCTGAGGACTGGGACCTTAATCTCCCTGTTCGATGCGATCTATCGATGTCTTTGCTTATGTCAATATGTACTCCTAGTTTAGACTGGCAAATGTCAGACACAACAGTGTCAGTATTTTCACCATTTGTTTCATTTTTCCCTAGGATCCTGATACATGACCTACGAGAATATTGTTCCAGATTGTTAATACTTCGATCAAGCATTTCGATTTTGGATTTTTGTGTTGTGTTGATTTTTGTTAGATTCTGAATTTCTCTATTCTTCTTATCCATATCTGTTTGCAGATCATAGATGGAGCTCTGCATTTTGTCCAAGCGCTCAATTAACTCTGACATTTTTTTATCAACAGCTCTACTGACAGCGGAATCAAGAATCGTAAGGAACTCTTCATTCTGTAAGAGGTCTTTAATCACTTGGCATGTTACAGCTGCAGTTTGTCTAGTGTTCATTGAGCTTGAAGATGGAGATGGACCAGCCATTATTCAGAATAAAAAGCCTAAGCTTATTATATTGGAATGCGATTAAGTAGGCTTTCACTCTCAACTGTTCAGTACAATATAAGGTGAACAATGGTTGTTACATGCAGTAGTCAAATTCAAATGTAGGAAAGTGCAATGAACTTGAAGGTCACCTTCAGTGTTTATAAACAAGAAGAAGAGTTCTAGATCACTGGAACATCACTGTATCATATACATGGGACTGTAGATCAAATTCAGACACACAGAAACTTCCACATCAACATGATTTTTCCTGGCTTATACTCCAATAATAAAGAAGAATTGTTCACATTGTTAATCAAAGTCAATCTTACAAAGGTAATACTCACAGTCCATGTGTATATGGTAAATCAATTCCAAGATTTGGTCGAGAAAAGGGGAAAACTCCAGCAGGATTCAACACAACACAACATAAACATCAGTTTATTGCTTTGCACAATTTGGAATGGAGCATCATTAATCTTCTGCCTGAAATATATCTGTCCCATAAAAATATTAATGGCACTCTCGATGGGTATAACATTGAAATTACACAATTTACATTGTTTATATCATTACCCCCATTAACTGCAATTCAATTACTACAACTGGATAATATTTTATGGTCCAATAATCACAAAGATATGAGTATTTTTTCATTATGTATCAGAAACCTCTCCATTCATATTTTGTATCAAGAAGTATGTGTAGTCAGGTTAATCTAACAAGATTTGTTATCGATTCAAGTGGTAAAAGTTATATCTTTAACATTCAGCGACAGGTGCAAATCTGCAAGGATTTTCTATTCTTCAGGACCCGAGGATGAGCTATCCCTCTTGATAGATATTGCATATTTACACCAGTGACAGAGTGTAAATAGACATAATTTGCACCACTTGAATAGGTAACAAATCTTGTTAGCTAAACCTTGACTATAACACATGGCAATATTGGACTTTACAACTAGGCCTTTAAGGTACTGAGGGAATACGTCATCCTCCAAAGATGTCGTAGCGGGTGTTCCGCAAGGAACAGTTCTCAAACCATTGATGTTCCTGGCATAAATCAACATGCCTGACAAGTTAAAATGTCAGACTAGGATGTTTGCAGATGACTGCTTGTTGTATACCCCAGTTGCAAATGAGGACGACATCTGCAACTTGCAAGGCGATCTACAGTCTCTGGAAAAATGGCAAAGTACATGGAAAATGAGCTTCTACCCTTCAAAGTGCAAGGATTTGGCAGTGTCGAAGAGGATCTCAGGAACTATACTTTTTGTGGACAGGTGTAAGAAATGACCTCATCCCATTCATATTAGGGGGTTCAGCTGGACAATAAATCATCATGGAGGGAAAAAGTGGATAAAACAGCTAACAAAGTCCACAAAACCTACTAAGGAGAAATTTATGGTTTTGTACAAGGGACGTCATAGTTATAGCCTATAAATCATTAGTCAGACCAGTTTTTAGAGTATGCCCCTTGTGCATGGGATCCACATAAAGTCGATCAAGTTAAAGCTCTAGAACGGGTTCAATGCAAGGATGCCAGTTTTTGCTGTGGAGATTATAGCCGTGAAAGTAGCGTCAGTGGAATGTTTACTGACAATGTTTAAAATCCAGAATAATATTGTTGATATAAACAAAAGGGAATATATGAACGTGATTTCGACAAGGGATACCAGGAACGATAGTGGTACCCGTATAGAAATACCCTTGCCAGAAACTTACAAAAATTCATTCTTTCCAAAAAATAACTAGAGCTTGGAACTCATTGGATCCCAATATAAAAAAAAAGTATCTGTAGACTTTTAGAGCAACACTCTGACCCACACGTGAGCAGCATGCTGGTGATTTGCAGTCTACTGCCCTGCCAGAGTAAACTTCAGAAGGTTCAGGATATAAATAATAATACTTTGATTGAGAGGTTTCCTGATGAATGCTGAAAGAAGGCTCAAATCTCTGTGTTCAATGGACCATATCATATAAAGCCAGTTGTATAAAATAGATGCTTGTTTACGATTTTAAAATTGTTTACAATGTGATTTGGTAATTTTCATATCATTTAGGGTGCCATTAGTATTATTGTGGGACACGCTGTACAATATAGTTGATCTTTCAGGAAATCGTTGTCTACAGTGTAATTCTGTCCATTTGATATTATTATTAAGGGTCTGCTCTAAGGTCTGAGGTCCATATATGTATCAACTGGTCAATATTCAAATACATGTACACAGATTTCATTTTCACTCTGTTAAAGTAGTGGAGCGATGTAAAAACCATTTCCATTTTGTTGTAATGACATTTCATTTATTTCTTACTAAACATATGGGAAAGCTGCTTGCATACATGTATGACATCACACTCACAAATAAAAAAAAAATCCTAATAATTCTTTTAATCTTTGATGGATTTTTGCTCAAACTGTCACCAATATTTATACTATTTTTTCTGCATATTTGTACAATAAACTGATTTGTCCAGGTGAACTTCCCCTTTATAAGTCATTCTTAAATTTCAATAATATTATTAAACGAAGACATTTGACAGGTTAGATATCAGATTTATTGATGATCGGCAAAGTATTTTGTTCAAAATGCAATACTTATGTTACGCAATTCATGAAATGCATTTGACAAATTCGTAGAAATGCCAAAATGATTTTAAAAGGAAGTAAAACTATGTCATTCCTCAATTCATTTCTTTGAATAGAGTTAAGCTTTCGATCCTAGCAGAATCTTCTTCGGAGGCAAAATGACAAACATACAAACATATAAATATGTTTGTCATTTTGCCTCCGAAGAAGATTCTGCTAGGATCGAAAGCTTAGGCCCCTTTTTGACTCTCTATTTTACTCCATTGGCTCTTCTTTTAGATAAGCAGTTTTCAGCAGCTTCTTTTGCCTTTGATTAGAGTTATCAAAGATCAGATATGGCATTATGGATAGTTTTAGACATGCAATTAATTTCCTTTTCAATTTCAGATACTATTTACCAAGTGACTTTTTTAATCCTTTCCTCAAATTGTTTTTACTCACTCATGCATTAATGACGAATTATTTAAGTTATACCAGATTAAAGAGACTCAGTAAGCTTTAAAATAGGTCAGTTTGTCATATTCTCTTTTTTTCTGTAACACATTGTATGTGTAAACAGGGCAAATGCCATCGAAATATGGTAATCTTTCACAATTATTGTTTTACATCAAATGAAATTTACCAAATATACAAACCTGTAACTATATTTATCTAAAAGAGTGTTTGCAGCTACACAGTCATCAACAAATGAAGGTATGAGATACTCTGGGGACGAATGCTTATCTCCATCTGCTAATATCCTATAAAGAAGAAAATAAAATATGCCAAAATGCTGTCATGTATCAATAGCATTTAGTATTTGGAATCAAGGTGAACTTGACATTGATTCACTACAATTTTCAATGCTTTTTTTTTCACCTGATAACATGGTGGTGTTACCATTATTTGTGCATTACCATTTTTTGCACATGGTCACATACATTTTAAGTCTAAAGATCTGAAAATACCAAACAGAAAAAGCGACCTAAAAATACCCAGTTTATTGTCTTTAAAAGCTTTGTCCCACTGCACTTATGGATGCAGAGAGGATGAAAAACAAAAAAAAATCTTGGCACCTGCTGAATAATGTTATTTGCATACATTGTGTACTCTTTGCATACATGTTTCATACGCTATATATCCATCAAGCATCCGTCCACTGTGATTCATCGTTTGCCCATTTTGTTCATTGTCTGGAGCGGATGAAAATAGATGGAGTAACCCAGAAAGTTTGCTTGTCCTATGTATCCGTTTTGAATATGTTTTGTGTTCGTCTGCCAGTAGGACCAGGCCTTAAGATAAAAGTTTAAATTTGGGAAAATATTGGCATAACATCAAAGCAAGTGGAATACCTCTGGCAGTCTTCACTTGTCCAACCTAACAAATTATATTCTCTGATATGCTGTCGAAGTGTTTGCTACATCTTTCATCACAAATTCAACAACCTGCGAAAATGTCAGACCCCACAATTCATTAAAAATTATGTACGTAAAAATATCAGCAGTTACAGTACTTAAGCCTTTTATTTGGCAAAATGCTCCAACATCTAGCAAAGTACTTTTTAATACCATTGAGACATTATGTATGTAAAAATATCAGCACTTAAAGTACTCGTACTTAAGCCTTTCATTTGGCAAAATGCTCAAACATCAAGCAAAGTACTTTTTGAGACATCATAAAGCCTTATCATTCATTTCTGTGCAGCATGATTGACTATAAACTGCTTACAAACCAGGTAGGGGGATGATGTATATTTAAACCAAAGGACATGGCCATTTGAGATGTATTGAGGACGGGGGGGGGGGGGGGGTTAAGCCCACACCCCCTTCCGATCTCAGTTGTCGTTCACACTTGCGCCAATATTTAGCATGCCCATTCTTCACCACTTAAACTAGAACTATGTATTATTAGAAGCCAGTATAAAGAAAATATCCTGAAAAAATCTTTTTTTTTATCAGGAATATGCAAATTTATCCATGAAAAGCATTTGCATATTTAACACCCACTTTCACTTCATATTTTCTTCTCTTTTTCCAGATGTCACCTTTTTTAATCTAATTCAAAGGTTTCCTCAAAGAAAAAGTGCATAAGCCAATTTTTTTCTTATGGATTTCTTTGTTTTTAGAATTTTTCATGTATTTCTGTGTTTTTTCATCTTTTGGTTTTCATTCTTTTTTTCAATGGAAATTAATTACAGACCATTTACCTAAATTAAACCCTTAATTAAGCAGACCAAATAGAATAAAAAATAATCACCCTTTAATCTCCTATAGACTTTGTATACAAAGTATGAAATAATAATAAAAGTAGAAATAATGATCAATACATCATAAATTTGGGCTAAAAACACAATTTGCATAGGATTTGTACATAAATTCACGTTTTTTAGCAAATTCTGGTCTGATAATGTTGCAAAATGTTGTAACTGCATATCCAGGCCTTGCAGATTTGGTCTCAAAAGTTACCAGGCTTGAAAGTAAAAGTCGGCGAACGACGTGGTCTTAAAATTTTGCACAGCAGATTAACTACATATAGTATCGTGAAAAAATGTTGAGGGGGGAGGATCCTGCCTCCATCCCCCCCCCCCCGGCCTTTCAGGATTAAGCAGAAAAAATTCTGGCAGTATTGAATTGAATATGGGCCCTGGTCCTCACTGCCTGTATATTATGGTAACAATGCTCAATAGCCCATCAAAATCAAAGATTCCATGCAAGTTACCATAATAATAACATTTATACAATCGGGGACCCAGAGGAAGAATTCAAATGACAATCATATTACTCACTTGATAACATTAGTATCTGATGGATCAAGTCGACTTGTAACTTTCCCTCCACCACTCTGTAAAATTCAGGAGTAAAATTCTGTTAGTCAACAAACTTTCGGTAAATGGCAAAAAGCTCACTTTTCGTGTTTTTATACATTATACAGTGTACATACTTTTTAATTTTCGATTTTGATAAGTCCATTGTCAGAAATCCTTATCCAGAAGATATAAGGGGTGAAGACAAGGTCAGGGAAAGGTCAAAAGCTCAACAAACTTTCATTGGTAGCCAAAATACACTAAAAGCAGTTAGAATTTTAGAAGTCTTATTTATCATGGGTTCTTTATTTTGAAAAGTCTATCTCAGAGACATTTATATAAAGGGGTCAAATGTGCCTATGTAGGAATAAAATAGATAAACAGATAGTAGACATTGATACATTCAGTGTGGTATCATGGTATTGCAGGAATAACTTGAAACAACTTTGACAACCCTTATGCCCTTGAAATCTTATCATCTTCATGATGTGAAAGTGCAACCAGCTCTTTCCGTCTTTTTTTTAATTTAGGAATTCAATTCATTTTTTCAATTTACTAGTCTTTGATATGTAAAGAAGTATTTCCTTCATTTGCTTTATTATAAAGAATATTTTCATTTAACAGAAATTGTAATGTATTGGGGTATATAACGGTAATACTATGTTAACAGAATAAACACATCTATTGATCAGTGCTCCCAGCTCCTAAGAAAGATGCCTAACAATTTATTTGGATTAACTTACGAATAAGATAATGAGGTTAGGATTGAGGTTGATATGATAAGTTGGGCTCTGATTGCTCCTTAATTAATCCTAATCTTTGGCGGTTTTACTATTTCTGACAGAGAGGCAACATCGCGCAGGCATGCTCATTGTAGTTTTGAGTGTCCATTATGCTGATTTCATATATTGTGACCATTACACGATCTCTGGAGCCAAGAATGACTACACATTTCTGGTGCTGTGCTGTTCTGAGCTTCTCATTGGGGCCCTTTTGCATTTTGTATAGTCAAAGTTATGGATTTAGTGCATACTTTTGGTAAATTACATTTATTTTTCAGTAAAAATGCAAGCCTTCACAATTTCTGGGGGCAGCCACCCCCCCCCCCCCCCCTGAATCAAGAATGACAAAAGAACAAAAACAAAATCAGCATCTATGCACATCACTATCAAAAGAATTGGTATTAAGTTTAGCTCTTCATGTGTTACGTTCGCATTATTGCACATCCGTAGGCGTGTTTCGTTCGCAGTTTTGCACAACCACACATTTTCCATAGACGTCCCCTGTCCCATTGTTCTTCGAACAATCGAATGCCATGAAGAGTTAGTTTCATGTTGTATGCTCTGGAAAAAACAAACTTGATAAAATAGTTCAAGCCGTGTTAATGACAGCACATAATCAGAAATGTGTAGTAGTACTTCTTGGCTCCAGAGATCGAGTAATGGTCATCACATCAGCATGATGATGGACATTGATGACCATTCATTCAGTGAATCTTGTTACATCATCATGTGTGGCAAAATAAGGGTGGCAATTTTGGCTTATTTTCTCTTTTTCTATTGGACAAATGCTTGATTTTCTTACACTGTCAGTTTTCATTACAGCTACTTGGCTCTTATGTAAATTTAATTCTTTAAATTATTTTTTAATTAAAAATAGAGATTGAAAAATGAAAATTTTCTTACCATATTACTTTCCACCAATAGAGAGTGTACACAAAAATATGCCTAAAATTCAAGTTTTTGAGCGCTCTGGTGAATACAAAAATTATTCCCAAGTTACTAATGAAAAATAAATTGCAACTGTATCAAAATTAGTAATTTTGGTCACACAAGTGATATCTTAATGATTTTTAAAAGTGTGTGCTATGTTTAGTATTGGAATACCATGGTCCTACAGGTAGATTCCCTACAGGCAAGATGGTTACAGTGACCCAGTGCCCATGACTGACTACAATGAGCATGCCTGCACAATGTTGCCTCTTTGTCAGAAATAACATTACTGTCGCACATTAGAACTAGAGATGCTTGGCAGGTCGCGCGGCCGAGCACATGCATCCCCCGAACCCACCGCGTCATCTGTTATTGCGATATAGCTCACTCAGAAATTAGACAAATAAATACAATTGTCATGGCGACAATGACCCTGCCCACATTTTGCCTGTGGGTACCAAATTTGAAGAAAATAATATGACCTAGCAACATGACTCTGCAGAACCTAAAATATTGTCCAGTATCACCTGTTGGGGAATACAATTATAGAGTAATCTGGATATATTTTATAAACCTAACCCTAAGACCCCCCACCATGAGAGGCATCTTTAATAGCTTCACCTTCTAATATTGCTTCTGTGTGCCAACTGTTATGACAAACTGGAAAAAAAGCAGAAGCTACAGGTTTAGCCAAATTTTACACAAAATATGGTCACCAAGGCAACCAAGTCTCCACCCACTCGACATCATTAGGCGGCTTAGCTTTACCATAATGGAGCTTCATGCCACATTTGAAGATCGGAGAAGAAATGCAGCTGGTAGAGGGCTCACAAGGACATCTCTATTTCCACAGAAACTTGTTACCATAGCAACGAAGCCTCCGCCCACACCAAAATCAATAGGCGGCTTTGCTTAATGGACCTTCATGCCACATTTGGTGATGGTCGGAGAAGAAATGCAGCTGGTAGAGCGCTCACATGGACATCTCTGCTATTTCCACAAAAACTCGTTACCATGGCAATGTCTCCGCTATACCATACTCCACCCTCATGCCAAATTTGAAGACAATCGGATAAAAAATGCAGCTGTTAGAGCGCTCCCAAGGAAATCTCTGCTGCGGCACGACGAGGCTGTTAACCGTGAACTCGATCTGATATTCCGAGTGATAAAGGTGGGATTTTATGGGGGGAAATATAAAATTCATGCAACATCATGATCTTTAAAAACAACTAAAACTAATATATTCTTACTTTAAACAAAGTTTCACTTCTTTTCCTAGACCAAAAGCTTCAGTCTCTGTATTTTAGTTGTTCCGCTGTACCGCGTAGGCTCACTCACCAATACATGGACTGAAGAGCTTCGATCAGCAGATAAACTACATGTAGTATCGCATCTTCGATCCTTTCGTTGGTCAACGTAAGTTGCCATCTTGGATGACGTCATCATCCTTACAGACGTATTTACCAGTCGCTCACTCACACTTTTGCGAGGTTAGTACATGTATATGCTTTACAAACCTCCCACAACCAATGTGTTTACGCAATGGATTTTAGAGTTGTCGTAGCCGAAACCCATTGCGCTGCACACCAGGGGTTTTTCTGGTGAAAAGCATTCCATTTTCAATATTTAACATATTTTTTTAATTTAAAAAGGACACAAAAAAGAGCAAAATCGCTTACCTTATCCTGGAAAGTGGCTTCGCATGTCTCTTCCACGGAAATAAAATGAAGGTCGTTGGTGGCGCTAATACAATTCACATCCTTAATTCAGCTTGTCGATATTTTTACAACTAGATTCATGATTCATTGTATGCACAATTCCAATGATTGTTTGATAAAATAGAGAACCAATAAATGCAATAACTTTAACCCTCTTTCGCTCATTAGATGAAAATTTGAGAACTCGCAAGGTTGGTTTGTATTTTGTAAACGAGAAGAAAAATTAACGTTTAAATGACGCTTTTTGAGGGATATTCATCGTATTAGGAGGAATTGACTTCACAATGTTTGGTAAGTTTCGTACTTCATTCTGTATAAAGTCCTCTTATTAAATTTGCGGAAATTTATGGCATATGCCGTACCTTCAATTTTCCTGTGCACTGCGGCAGAGATGCGCCAAATGGGTGCCAGTCGCTATATATTGCGATTTGTGCTGCTGCTTTGCGCTTGTAATCTACGTGCGTGCACTCAGAACTTGTCGCTCGCATTGATTTGCCAGGATATCGAAAATTTTAATCGGAAAGTCTTGATAAAAGCACAACTCATTGAACGTAGAGGGCAGCAACACATGGCTGCCATTTTTTCATCTCCGGCAGAAGAATAAAAAAAATAAGGAATAAATCATCGGTAACATATATTTTCAATATTTCATTGGATTTGTATAGTATCAAAAGAAAGATTAACAAAAATAGTGGGCATTCGTTCAAGATGATATAATGCCATTTAAAATTTAAAAAAAATAAAAATCTATAAACCCAGTCACCCAAATTGGAAGAAATGATTACACATGTAGGCTCACACTAACGCACTACCACTCATTCAATGAAGAACATTCAAACAACATACTACCGTCACGTCGGTGAATGGGGAGGATAACAAAATGTCAGACATTGTTGAATAAATCCCCAGAAACAACGGTTATTCCTGTCTATTTATTCTTTTCCATGCTTCTATCAGTCTAAAAATTGGTGATTTAGAGCCAGACATAAAGTTCCTCACAAATAATTCGCTGCCAATTTCAAAACTTCCCATGCACGAGGGTCGAGCTCGGACCTCACACATATCGCATCCGCATGCGATGTTTTGAAATCGGCAGCAATTTATTTATATGTGTGAGGAGCTGCATGTTGGCTCTAAATCACCAATTTTGAGTCTGAAAGAAACATGAGAAGTGAAATTTGGGTAAAATAAGAATAAAATTAGTTTCGTTCTTAAAGATCGTGATGTTGCATGAATTTTATATCTTCTCCCATAAAATCCCATCTTTGTCACTTGGAATATCAGATTGAGTTCACAATCTCGAAGTTCGTGTAGGTGGAGCGTAGTGCAGAGGTGGTGAAGTGGAGTACTGGGGCCCGTTTCTCAACACCATCATAAATCTTGACTAACTCTAAGATAGTGAGCTACTTGTCCGCTAACCGTTTCACGAAGCCCTCTTTACCAAGATCGGGTACAACAACCTCACTAAATATTTATGACATCTCTGAACCAGTCATAACTATTTTAATTTCAACCTCTATGATTGATTACGTAAGATTATAATTTTAAAATTTCGAGGCACTTTTGCATGTCATAGTCTACCCACGTGAAAATAGTTATGACTGGTTCGGAGGTGTCATAAATATGTAGTGAGGTTGTCGTACCCGATCTTGGTAAAGAGGGCTTCGTGAAACATCACAAAACAAGTGGGATAATGCATTCAATGATAATTGTAAAGAAACTATAAAAACTGTTGGTAAAAGTACACTACAAAACCATTCATTTTGAAATAGTAAAATGATAAAGATTTTAACTTAAAGAGAAATTCCAGTAGTTGCAGTTAACACTGATTTCATGAGAAAGTCTGTAAAACAAGGCTTAATTGCAAGTATATCATCGAGGATCTAGATCTGGTACAGTTACATTAACTGGACTTTGTGAAATATTGAAATCTACGCTGAAAAATGTTCACACCGAAAATCCCCAACACAGATAAGCGCACGTGGGACAATGTATAATTATTGCTCAGGGCGTCGGGCCCGACGCCCTACCCGAATCCCGTGCTTATTTGCTGATTTCTCAGCAATTACACAATTTCTTCCAGAATCCTTTGGCACATGCGTTTTATTTATACAAACAGACACTTTAGTGGTCATTTCATTGGATTCTGTATGAACTCATTTTGATATCGTCACCAAAACTAGCATTTACCTTTAACACGCCAGGCCACCCATAACTCAACTCGTATTTGTTTTCTGACCCCTATTAGCAATTGGATAAATTCTATCTCTAATTTATGCATAATTTGTCAAATATCGTAAGTTTCGGTATCAATGATCATAAATGTTTCGTTAAACTATATTTTGATGACGTTTGGAGTCGTAAAAGACCTTATAATCATCATCATTTTACAAAGAAAACCTGTTATGGTTTACTTTCGTAAACTATGAAAATTTGATATCCCGGGGTACCCATCTCAACGTCCACAAATGATTTTTTGGTCATGAAATTAATTATTCATAATTTAATTATCTCTGCAATTGAATGATCCAGTCTTAATAGTCTATTTGAAAAGAATTATTTCCCAATTTATCACAATTATTTGCAAATTTGTCAAAATTTTTCTTATTGAAAATTATGCTATTTTGGACTCTAAGACTACGTCTCGTCACTTGTTCACTGCAACCATCCCAGAGATGCCAAGTTCAAAGACCAGCTATGCGTGAGATTTTCTGTGAATCTGAGTGAGATCACAGACATTGTGTACAATGTATATGGGGATAGGCTGTGATAGTTGCGTGAGACAGAGGTTTGAGGGGATGAACAAGGGTCCAAAATGCTCGAGTCTCACGCATAATGCGCGAGACTTGGTAGCTCTGCCATCCTGCCTGTGGAGAACAGGTAGGACTATGGTTTGCCAATGCTAAACATATCACACACTTTAAAAAATCATAAGATATCACTTGTGTGACCATTACTCATTTCGATACAGTTGCAATTTATTTTTCATTAAGTAACTTGGGAATAATTTTTGTATTCACCAGAGTGAATTTTGGGCATATTTTTGCATGCACCCTCTATTGGTGGAAAGTAATATGGTAAGAAAATTTTTCATTTTTCAATCTCTATTTTTAATTAAAAAATAATTTAGGGGCCTAAAGAATTACATTTACATAAGACCATGAAGACTTAAATTAAGAGCCACGTTTAAAGTTAGCAAGTAGCTGTAATGAAAACTGACAGTGTAAGAAAATCAAGCTTTTGTCCCATATACTAGAAATAGAGAAATAAGCCAAAATTGCCACCCTTATTTTGCCACACATGGAGATGTACGGTATTCTGAGAACAAGGTAGGCCTAGGCCTAGGACTTGTTCATTGAATGAGTGCGTCTCGTCTGCTCTTTTTACCGATAGGCGATAGTAATATAATAGTATCGACGATATCATCATGATCATGCTTGCAAGAAGTAGGCCTAGTTGCTTGCAAGGTATTCTAATTCTAGTTAGGAAGCCTTTCGAGAAACAGGTTTATTTAGTAAGATTGGAACTAACTCCGTGGTTGGTCGATAAAGATATGACTAACTTGTCCTTGAGCTGAGAAACGGGCCCCTGGAGAGGTATGGCAGTGAGTCCAAACTTCGCGCGTGTCCAAACTTCGCGGACGGTCATTATCTCAAAAACTAGCCAATATCCTTAAAATCTGACATCATCAATGTGAAAAGCGACCTAAAATTACCCTTCGCTGAAAGTTTCTTTAGGAGTCCAGTATTCATGAAAATATAGGCAAAAGATCGGCAAATTTGTCACCGTTAGCGCCCGTTTTGGAGAAAGCAACAAGCATCACGATATCATGTTTTACAAGCAGAAATCATAAAAACTGTGAGTTAAATTTGGTACTAACCTATTCCATAGCATTTTGCCATCAATCTGATATGAATATTTCACTTTTTGAGCTTGAGTTTTTGTTTAAATCTCCACAAAAGCTTTGGTGCGCGAAGTTAGGTCACACTTTTTCTGAACGGTTTTCAAGCACAGCCCGCAATCGCCGATCGGAATAGAATTTTGAGATCGCGATACTGGCGAAACCCCGTGACCTACTTTACATTTTCGTCCATGATTTTATAGTTTACGATCTTGTCGTCAATGTGGTAACTATTTCTTGAATTGGTTTTGTATAAATTATGAATAATTTGTGGACAAAATTAAGCCTGATGAATATTTTTGAAAAGTGCGCGAAGTTTGGACACCCCATCATACTGCACGAACTTCGCTCGAGGTAGGACCCAGCTCAGCTCCGACCCGCTTCGCGGGCCGGAGCTCCCTGGGACTGGGTTAAAGTTAAACGTTAGGCCCATCCTCTACTAGCAGTCTAGGCCAGGGTCTACACTCACTTCAATAAGTATTTTCAACCTGGCTCTTGTTGCAGATGGACGAATACAGAATACCAAAGGTTGGCAATCCTTGTCAGTGAACAAAATGCTGGAAATATTGCAGAACTCCTTTTCATTTCCGGCCATTTCGACTGCTATTGTGAATACAGTTAACAGTATAGTACCGTATTTCAATTTACGCGCGCATCATATCGCGGTACCGGCCGTACGTACGTATACCGTATACCGTATACGTAAACGGTGTCATAGTAAAAAATTGGACCGGGTACCGGCGGTCCAAAACGGCTAGGTGATTAGTACCGCCCGAGTACAATACGGCTAGTCGGGCCCGCATCTCGGGGGGGGGGGGGGGCACTCGACCAAAAAAGTGGTAGGGGTGTGCCGCGGGCGGAGCAAAAAACGGGGTCCTTGGAGCGGGCTTATTGTAAAAAGGAGGGTCCTCGGAATATCATGACTGGTTCAAATTATTAATACTGGGTTTTTTTTAAAAAACAAGTGCACACCGGCCTAGTTACCAATAGTGCATATAGCATTTCCATTTATTTAAAAGCAGGATAAAAGAGCATTGCCTTGCTCACGGGCATAGGTACCGCGGCCGGGGATCGAACTCTGGACTTTCCATTTTTTTTTTAAAGTAATATTTATTAAATCATTCAGTTCAAAATTATATTAACAAAATTACATTGTTCACAAAGTCAAATAAATAATTATTCATAATACAAAAAAGAATTGTACATATACACAAAAAATACAGAATATAGATCGAGTCATGCAAGCCAACAAAATAGATATAACAAAAGAATTTATAACGACGCAATTAAACTGAATGAGTAAACGAAGTAAAAGGCCCTCCCATCCCAACTTTTTGGTCGCGCATGGTATATCCACTCGTGTAAGTCCCCCCCCCCCCCCCAGTGGACCGGGACATCTTCAAAACTTGATATTTTAAACTCCATATTGCCGAACAAGATATGACCCACGTAACAGGCAATGGTCAAGTAAAATCCCAACACTATATAACCGTAAAGTTGGGTATGACTACATTTTTTTTGCTGGAAGTTGTAGTATAGGGTGTCTATCGACGGGTGCCACCTGGGCAACGGGGGGGCAAATTTCTACACCAAAATAATTGACAAGCAGCAAAAAAAAAAAGTTCAAAAGAGCGGGGCCCGCCGGGGGCCACTTGTGGCTCGTCAGGGATCAGTTGTGACTCATCGAGGGGACGGGGGGGGGGCAGGGGTAAGTCCCTTGCATGAGTTGTGACTCGTCAGGGGCCCTTTTTTTGCTGGAAGTTGTAGTATAGGGTGTCTATCGACGGGTGCCACCTGGGCAACGGGGGGGGGGGGGCAAATTTCTACACCAAAATAATTGACAAGCAGCAAAAAAAAAAGTTCAAAAGAGCGGGGCCCGCCGGGGGCCACTTGTGGCTCGTCAGGGATCAGTTGTGACTCGTCGAGGGGACGGGGGGCCCGGGGCAGGGGTACGTCCCTTGCATGAGTTGTGACTCGTCAGGCGGTACTAGTCTGCCCCCCTTACGGTATAGTAGTGCTGGGCACCCTTGGTTTTTTTTTTATTGACGTCATATGCCACGCACACTTTTTCACAAACCTATTCAATATGATTTTTCATATTTTACGGCATTAACTTGTCATGTTTGGTATCAAATTAAAACAATAATGAAAAATCTATTGCAACAGCATTAATATATGGATTACTGGGCATTTTAATCACTTAGATAGGTAAGTTAAAGGTCATTGGAGGTCAAAAAAGGTCAAATTGCCTTTAAAATGTTAGTAAACTACGGAACATACAATGCTAATCAAGTTAGGTTAAGCATTTTTTTTTACAAAGGTTAAGTTTGAGAGTGTGCATACTAGGCGACCGCACAATCACGATTTGTCTGCGATTCAGTTTTAGAATAAAACGTATATAGTAGAAATGATGCTAGTATTGAGACTAAGGAATATCGTACTGTGCAATCAGGCGCGGATCCAGGAGGGGGCCGAGTCGGCCCCGGCCCCCCCCCCCCCTATTTTTTGACAACCTGCAGAAAAAAGTGTACTCTTTATCTTAATAGTAACTACGAAAAACAGAAAGAAAAGTAAGAAAGAGGTATTATACCCATGATGTGCAATTTACAGCCTCGTAAAGGCCGGCCCAACCCCGAAAGGAAACAAGAAAAAGATGAAGGAAAAAATTGAAAAATAGACTTTATATAAAAATTTTCGCTCGTGCATCGCGCTAGCATTGCCTGTGTAATGAATCCCATTTATGAGGATTAAATGACACTTCATATATCCAGTTCTGAAATCAATTTGCACACAATATTTGAGCTCGCACATCAAGCTTTCATTATTTTGTTTGATTTACAGTATTGAAAAATAGACTTTATATAAAAATTTTCGCTCGTACGTGCTTCGCGCTCGCATTGCCTGTGTAATGAATCCCATTCAAGAGGATTAAATGACACTTCATATATCCAGTTCTGAAATCAATTTGCACACAATTTTTAGCTCGCACATCAAGCTTTCATTATTTTGTTTGATTTACACAAATTTTTATATCAAAATTTTCAGCTCGCGCTGCGCGCTCGCATTGTTTAATTTGTGAGATACCTATCCTGTTTGGAAATTCTTGCCAAAATTTGTCAAAATGCTTCTTTATTATGTCAGTATAAAAAAGAATTAAGCTCGTGCTTCGCGCTCGCATTTAATTGTTTGAGACACACAGCTTGTTAATTTAAATAAAAACGCGCTTAGACTGTCCAGTTTTCAGGATGGAATATCAAAAATTTTGAGCTCGCGCTTCGCACTATCATTATTTAATTGGTGATACTTGTATCCTCTTCATTAATCACAAAATACAGTCCTAATTGAGTCCCTTTTCACGTTACTATAATAAAATATCGGCTCGCGCTTCGCACTCGCATTGTTTAGTTGGATA
Organism: Lytechinus variegatus; assembly: GCF_018143015.1. Classification (NCBI taxonomy): domain Eukaryota; kingdom Metazoa; phylum Echinodermata; class Echinoidea; order Temnopleuroida; family Toxopneustidae; genus Lytechinus; species Lytechinus variegatus. The sequence continues at coordinate 5,402,782 of NC_054742.1, read as the reverse complement.
CTTATCTTTGTCAGGCGCGGATCCAGGAGGGTGCCGAGCCGGCCCCCCCCCCTATTTTTTGACAACCTGCAGAAAATAGTGTACTCTTTACCTTGATAGAAACTACGAAAAACATAAAGAAAAGTAAGAAAGAGGTATTTTACCCATGATGGGTAATTTACAGCCTCGTAACGACCGGCCCGACCCCGAAAGGATATACCCCAAAAAAAGAATTGGAAAATAGACTTTATATAAAAATTTTCGCTCGCGCTTCGCGCTCGCATTGCCTGTGTAATGAATCCCAGTCAAGAGGGTTAAATGACACTAATATATAACCAATATATATACAATATATCCAGTTCTGATATCAATTTGCACACAATTTTTTTAGCTCGCACATCAAGCTCTCATTATTTTGTTCGATTTACACAAATTGTTAATGTGTATCAAAATGTTCAGCTCGCGCTGCGCGCTCGCATTGTTTGATTTGTGAGAAACCTATGCTCTTTGGAAATTCTTACCAAAATTTGTCAAAATGCTCCTTTATCATGTCAGTATATCAAAAAATTAAGCTCATGCTTCGTGCTCGCATTTAATTGTTTGAGACACACAGCTTGTTTATTTATATAAAAACGCGCTTAGACTGTTCATTTTTTCAGGTCGGAATATCAGAAATTTTGAACTCGCGCTTCGCACTCTCATTATTTAATTGGTGATACTTGTATCCTCTTCATTAATCACTAAAAACAGTCCTAATTGAGTCACTTTTCACGTTACTATATGATAAAATTTCGGCTCGCGCTTCGCGCTCGCATTGTTTAGTCGGATACTTATCTTTGTTCATGATTATAAAAACTGCTCTGAATCTTCAGTTCTAAGGACATAAATATCAAAGATTTTTAGCTCGCGCTGCGCGCTCGCATTATATATTAAGACCACATGAGATACCTTATATTGTTTATAGCAATAAATACTAACATATACTTAAAACTTCAGTCTTTAGTTAGAACTTCCCCCTGAAAAACCAACAAAAAAAAGCCAGATTGTAGCGGCCAATCAAAAAAAATGTTGATCAAAATATTTTTCGGCCCCCCCTATTGGCGAAAGCTGGATCCGCCCCTGTTTGTTCATGATTATAAAAACTGCTCAGAATCTTCAGTTCTAAGGACATAAAATATCAAAGAATTTTAGCTCGCCCTTCGCGTTTGCATCATATATTAATACCACATGAGATACCTTATCTTGTTTATAACAATAAAAACTTATACATATACTTAAGACTTCGGTCTTTAGTTAGGATTACCCCCTGAAACTCCCCCCCCCAAAAAAAAAAAAATCAGATTATAGCGGCCAATCGAGAAAAATGTTGATGAAAACATTTTTTCGGCCCCCCCCCCCCCCTATTGGCGAAAGCTGGATCCGCCCCTGGCAATGTTCGAAATCATCGTAAGAACACCTATCTTTAAATCTGTGACTATTCTATCATCCTTCATAGAATAAAAGCAAATTTGACATCTAGTCGTAATGACGTCATAGCAGTGGTATGATTGGCTATGCTTTGAAACTAATTTTGCCTTTACTCCAAAATAAAGGCTGCAATCTTTCAAAATGGTTATGTTAGTATTCTTTCAATTAATTTTAGCCTCAAATGAAATGATAATTATGTTCTATTCACATTTTCAGAAAATGAGCAAAATACGAAATCGGAGCTCGAACAGTCGTAATTAAGGTACGGCCTTTTAAAAGATCCAATGGATGCTGCATTGGTATCTTGCCGGGAATTTTATTTTTCTGACGTCATAAACAACACCAACTTTTAGCTGCATTCCTATTAAATGTGGCTTTTCTATCTAGCGAAATAAACATACGTTTGAAAACATTAAATAAAATGCAAATTAAATCCACGTAGGATCCTAATATGAATCGCTATGCATTTAAAACGTGTCCAGGGCTATCAAAGGTCACTATTAGGGTCATGAAAGATCAAATTATAGGTCACAAATGTAAATAATGCAACAATGTAGAATATAAATCATATTTGGAATACAAACAATTTTGGCATTTATTTATGTATGTCTATTTTTGGCTGAAAGTTATGCTGATGATGTGCAGAATCCGACGAAGGCTACTTTGGCAACCGTGGGCAGCGTCATTTTCTGACGTTATAAACCACACCATCCTTTTCATATAGGTCAACCTCTAAATTTTGACTTATCTAGTGAAAAAAAAATAAACATCATGTTTGGTATCAAAATAAAGCTTATGGAAAATGGAATGTACATTTTAAAGGTTGGGGAAAATGAAGCACATGTAAAGGTGGCCTTTAGGGGCACGCATGAAAGGTTGATGATTGCGCGAGTTAATAAACAGGACGTTTAATACATCATTTTGTATCAAATCGTTTCATGTGTTTCCAAATAATCTACACCAAACATTTTACACCATGTTCTGTATATACTATTCCTCTCACAACTTCCCCCTGTACCTCTTTGACCAGATGCTCAAAGGATTCCCCTTCATTACTTCGATTCATACTTGCAGTACATGAATTACTATGCAGTGGCCGCGGAACGGATTTCAAAGTGGGAGGGGGGGGGGGGGCTGACCATGCAAAAAATCAATATCATATAGTCAGTTTCACGTTTTTGTACACGGTTTTGGAAAGAAGTGGGGCCTGAAGCCCCCCCCCACCGCTTTCTCGGTCGATGCTATGATTCGACGGCCGACAAGCAACTGCATTAATCCTCAAAAGTTATAGAACAGGGTGAAGCTGACTTGTATATCGACAAGAAAGTTCTTTCAATTCCTTGGGAACAACCACTGTGTCATGAACAAGTACAGGTAGACCCAATGTCCTACTCATGTATCTTCTGAAGATGTAATGGCTGAGTAGAAGCATAATATGTATATATTTTCTGATGACGCTGACATTTCTGTTCTACCAGTGTTCTCATTTTGGGGTTTACAAGTCTTTTGCATACTGATGGAAAAGTAAATATGGCATTGAAGTTTGTAGAAAAAAAAATTGCACAGATAATTCCCCAGGTTGTGATATCACATTGTGTTAATTTGACAAGGCAAAGTTTTCCACTTTAAACTTGCTGCGTGAATAAGATCTTAATCTACAGAATCTGATGCAGAAGAAGTGAAATTAAATGTGTTATATTCATACTGTTCATCTTAACTAATATATATATAAAAAAATATGGTCTTTCTAAAATACTTAGCACTACTTCACATTATTTAGCAAGAAGACAGATGCTTCAAAGATCATGAGCCTACCCCCAAATGACAGGTCAGCAAAGAGCATGAGTATCATTAAAGGCGCTCTTCCTCAGGAGCTTTATCTGGCATGTCTGGAGAGAGCAACTGATAAAAATGACTCCCCTGCAACTTGCCTCCATGTATGGATGGGAAGTATAAGTTATAGGGCTCTCCAGTACCCCAAGGAATTATCAGAACTTGTTCCATGTCGGGGCCACGCACCATGCTCTAGGCTAAGCATTTCACTTTTCGTGTACCGTATGATAATAACATTGTATCATTCTAGATACAAGAAAAACTGAACATGCAGTTGAGACTAAAGAGGGGGGAATCAGTCTGGAAGATGAATGAGAGAACAAAATGTAGTGAAACTAGGATGTAAAATGTCAAATTTGTCTAAATGGATACTTGTCTAAAACTGTGAATTTGAGTTGTAGAAGTAATTTTCTTATATAGGTGCCACATTCTGTCATATAGGCCTACGTGAAATCTGGGCGTGGTTCGTGACGTCTGAAAATGGAAATTGCCAAAGGGTGAGGAGGTAGAACCCGTAACATCCCGTAGAACCCGTAACATCTTTAATATACACACCCTCGACCTTCAACCAAAAAAGAGTCATTCCACATTATAATTATGTTGTCATTCCCCACCAAAAGCTGCTCTATAAATTGGACTTATATGGAATCCGCTCAAATACTAAAAGATGGATAACAAATTTTCTTACACTTACACTCCAACATGTATGTGTAAATTGAAAACACTCTGATTGGCAGCCGGTACTTATAGTGGAACGCCGCAGGGTACTTTACTCGGCCCACATCTGTTTTTGCCCTATATAAAAGATATTCACGACAAAGTTGAATGAATGAATGAATCTTTATTTCGTTTCAAATCCGATAACAAACAACAACAACAGTAAAAAAGTATAAAAAAAACTAAAAAGTAACAGAAAGTGAAATGCAGAATGCAAAACAAATCCTATTAGACCTAAACTATAAGAATGTAAAATTCAAAAAGAAGAAAGAAAAGAAGAAAAAAAGAAAATAGGCAGAGCCCTATTTTTGCATAGATAATTGTGGAAAGAATACAATTTATAAAGTTAGACGAGATATAACAAGCAGGCATTCGTTTACTGATCTAAGTATTTCTTCAGCAAATCGGTCTTTAACTTGTTTCTAAAAACACTGAGGCTAACTGATTGCTTCAAAGAAGAAGGAAGAGAGTTCCATAATTTTGGCCCAGTATAAACAAATGTATTTAGCCGAAAACTAGTTTTGACCAATGGCAAGTGGAGAAAAGAAACTTGTCTTGTATAGTAAGAATGGATTTGGTCATTTCTAACACATAATGAATAAAGGGCAAGAGGAAGTTCTCTTTTATTTAATTGATACATAATGCAACCGAGGTTGAGATCAAATATGTCATGTAAATTAAGGAACTTGTTTTCATGAAACAAAATATTAGTGTGATATCGTGAACTAACTCCACATACTAGTCTAATTACCCTTTTCTGCACTTTTGATAACCCATCCAAATGAACTTTAGCAGCGTTACCCCAGGCAAGGATGCAATAATTCAAGTAAGGCAAAATGAGAGTTGAGTACAACATGCATAAAATGTTTTGGGAATATACTCTTCAATGAATTAATGACTCCTGAATTTCTGGAGAGTAGTTTACATAAATGAGATATGTGAACTTTCGAATTCAGCTTACTATCAATGTGTACCCCAAGGAATTTTGTACTCAATACTTCAGTAATCTGAACATCATTAATTTTAATATTATCTGGCAATATTGATAGGGTATTGCTGAAGAACATGTAGTTTGTTTTAACAAGATTTAAGGAAAGCCTGTTAGCAATGATCCATTCGTTAACAGAAATCAATTCTGAATTGATAGTTTGCAATAAATTGCAGGGGTTCTTTTCAGAAAAAAATATGCTTGAGTCATCTGCAAACAGGATAAATGAAAGGATTTTTGATGACTGAGGGAAATCATTAATATATATGAGAAACAATATAGGTCCAAGGAGTGAACCTTGTGGCACTCCACATGTAATTGACTGCATAGGTGACTTAACACCATTTAAAATACAAACTGTTTTCTGTCAGAGAGGTAGCTCTTGAACCACTCCAAAACCTTATCCCGGAATCCATAGATAGTTTATACAAAAGAATGTCATGGTCAATCGTGTCAAAGGCTTTGGAGTAGTCCAAGAATATACTGACAGTATGGAGCCCATTATCTCTTGCAGAATAAATTTTGTCAATGAAATGCAACAGAGCATGAGAGGTAGTGTGTTTTTCACGAAAACCAAATTGTTCAGGAGCGAGAATAGTATTGATTTTCAAAAACTTCATAACACGAACAGAAATTATTTTTTCAAGAATTTTAGAAAAGCATGTAAGAAGAGAGATGGGCCGGTAGTTTCCAACTTCCTGAGGATTTCCCTTTTTGTAAATCGGCACAACTTTGGCTATCTTCATACTCAAAGGAACGATTCCATGTACAATAGATAAGTTGAATATATGGGTAATAGGAGAAACAATAAAATGACTTCTTTAATAAGCTTGTTAGATAGTCCATCATACCCAGCAGCCTTATTTGTTTTCAAATTATGAACAATGTCAATCACTTCCTTTTCAATGACAGGAGTAAAGAAACATGAACAGGGAAGTCGACTACCAAGGTAATCATGGAATAGTTTTTGACTAGCGGGAAGACTAGATGACAAATGATTTCCTATTGATGAAAACAATTGATTACAAGCGTTACTCATTTGTACATGATCTTCAGTCAAAACCCCATCTACTAAAAGTTTAGAGGGACCCTGACTCTTTTGTTTTGAATTTAGCATTTGTCTTATAACTTTCCAGGTTCCCTTCATATCTTTGAAGACTGACTTAAACTTTTCATCATAATATGATTTTTTAGCGTCTCGTAGTACAGATGTTAAAATATTCCTATAGCAAGAGTATTTTTGCTTTGCTCCTAATGTTCTTCTTAGTTTAAACTTGCAAAATAGTTTATTTTTCTTGTTGATACATTTCAATAAAGATTTGGATACCCAAGGCATCTGAGAATATTTTCTTCTATCTTTATGTTTCTTGCTTAGGAGAGGGAAATTCTTTTCATATAGAGCTGTTACCAATTCAAGAAATTTACAGTAAGCTTTTTCAACGTCAGACTCATTTAAGACAACACTCCAATCGGTTGCATTTAAATCACACTTGAACCTTTGCATATTTTCGAAGCCAAAATTACGAGAAAAAATATTTTCATTAATATTCCTTGAGTTTCTGATACTTAATGGAAAAGAAGTACTACTAAATTATTTGCTGATGACTGTTTGCTATATCGCCCAATTAAACCAACAAGTGACCCAGATATTCTTCAGAAGGACATCGATGAAATGGTCAAATGGTCACAAACCTGGGGGCCGGATGAAGTTCAACCCCCAGACATGTGAATCAATGCATGTTTCAAGAAAGAGGAAACAATGCAGGTGAAGCTTCATAATCCTCGGTGTCACCTTGGACGAATGCAAGCAGATCAAATACTTCGGAGTTGTAATCCAAAATGATCTCCGATGGAACAGCCAAACTCACCTTGCAACAACAAAAGCAATAGGAGTCTTGAGCTTCCTTAGACGAAATTTCCATCACTGCTCAATTTCTGTAAAAGAAAGACTCTATCTTACCCTCGTTCGACCACACCTGGATTAGTCGCTGCTTGGGACCCTTGCACATCGTCAAATATTTCTTCCCTTGAACGAGTCCAGAAACAAGCAGCCCGATTTGTAACAAATACATATGAAAGAGAATCGAGCGTTACCCAACTGTTAAATTCACTCAAATGGAATTCTCTCCAAGAGAGACGCGAAGCACACCGTTTAAGCTGATTCTCCAAAATGTTACATGGCAAACTGGATATAGACGCCCGAGCAAACACAAAACCTAAGCCAAATAGGAACATACGGGGACATTCCTTCCAGTTTGAGGTACCATTTTCGAGGCTCGATGTGTACAATGTGTACATTTGGGTGCGTCGTGGTCTAGTGGTTCTGACTCTCGCCTTTGAAACAGAGGGTCGTGTTTCCGAATCGTAGCCATGGCGTGTTTTTAAGCAAGAAATTTAGCCACACTGTGCTGCACTCGACCCAGGTGAGGTGGATGGGTACCCGGCAGGAGTAATTCCTCACATGCACTGAGCGCCGGTGATATGGTAGCTCGAGCTAAAGCCGGGGTAATAATAGCAGCGCTTTGTATCCTCTGGAAAAAGCGCTGTATGAATCCAGCTATTATTATTGTTGTTAAGAAGTCTTTCTTTCCCCGCACAATTGCATCGTGGAATGATCTCCACCCTATCCTGGTAGGTCAAACCGACCCAGATAAATTCAAAGCCGCGATTCTAAAAGCTCCCTCAATCAACCCTCAACCACCACAACCTCCAGTTAAAATTCCATCAGGAGTAATTTGGAGGAACTACAAGTACCAAGTATAAGTTACATTTTTGGCATAGTTTGACCTTTTATAACCTTAAAATGACATTCAATTGATCTGGAATTTTTTTTAAATGCCAATAGTGATTCATATTATGTGGATTTTATTATGAATTTGATTTAATTCGATATCAAACATGACATGTTTATTCCGCTAAATATTTAAGAGGAATGTAAAAAAGCTTTGTATATGTGAGGAAAATTCCGAACCACTTTCCCATTTATTCAAACTCGGATTCATATTCATTATACTTTGCAGCACCAAGGGCGGAAATCTCTCCCAAAAGGTAGGGGGACAAGGGACCGGAAAATTTCACAAGCAAAAAAAAGTTATCATCACAAATTTCAGGTCATTTCGACGAAAATAAATTTAACAAGCAAAAACAAACAAAAAAAGTTATTATCCTAAAGGAAGGTTATCTTGTCCTAAAATACACGTTTTATTTCGATTTTGAATGATGAATTTCTTACCATCACAAAAGAGCAAAAATAGTAGGGGGGAACAGTTGATATTGTGTCCCCGGGGCACAATTAAAAAACATCCTTTCCATCCATTCTCCCTCCTCTCCCGTTCCCCCTCATTTTCTTTCCTATCTCTCCCTTTTGCTTCTCTCTCGTCTATTTTGTATTCTTTCTTTCCTTGTTTTATTTTACTCCACCCACTGGCGGCACCAAGGGATGAGGGAAAAGTCATGACCGTGGTTGCCCATGCTTGAAATAGCCCTTTATTCCGTTAATTTAATTTTAGCCCCCTAAATGTACAAGAGCCGGGTCAAGCTAGTGTTTATCTGGTTGCCCGAGTAAAGTTCTACAAGTTAGGATACCTGGTTGCCCAGACTAGGCCGTCAAGATGTCACTGGAGGCCCCTTGAAAAAAATTATTCTTTAAAATGAAAACAAAATTTAAATAGCCCTTTATTTCATTAATTTTGTTAATTTGAGCCCACTAAATATGCATGCGCCGGGTCAAGCTAGTGTTTATCTGGTTGCCCGAGTCAAGTTCTACAAGTTAGGATACGTGGTTACCCCGGCTAGGCCGTCGGGATATCCCTGGGGGCCCCTTGTAAAAAAAAAAAAAAATGTCATGCCCTTTTATTCACTGAAGTTTGTCCCCTAAATGTCCTCGTACTTGGGCAAGCCAGTGTTTATATGGTTGCCCGAGACTTGCTGCACCTGTTAAACCCCCTAGTTAGCTTTCGAAACCCCTAATTTTTTTAATATTGTATATTGGTCCAGCTTCACAGGCGTTTAAATATCGAACCTGAATATCCAACCAACTTCCTGCCGGTCTGCTGCTCATTCAAGTCCAGGCAACGAGTTAGTAAGTCGAGGGAACGAGTTAATAAGTCGTGGGATCGAGTTAGTAAGTCGAGGGAACGAGTTAATAAGACGAGGGAACGAGTTAGTAAGTCGAGGGAACGAGTTAGTAAGTCGAGGGAACGACTTACAAAAAAAAATGACATGTCACCTTAGGGGTTCCGTACAAATTACAGTTTGCCCCAAAACATTTTTTAATGTGATATTGACAATAGTAGTGATCACTTAATTTCAGGATTTAGAGAGTTTATTATTATCAATATTGATGTTATTGATGATACAGAAGACACTGGTAAAGTATATTACATACTATATTTATTCTTTGTTCTCATTGACAAGGGGCAAATCAAATAAATAAAAGTGAAACTCGATTGCTGTATAAACAAATAAGTAAATGTGAAATAAAGTGTAAATACTGCTATCCTATACAATACACAACAGATACTCCAATCACTTCCATTCTATGATAAAAAAAAATATCCAGGTGGGATTTTCAAGAAACAGGGCCTCCCACTACTAGTAATTCGAAATCCCATATCAAATGTTGCATACATTGTCTGACGAATGAACATTGAATAATATTTTCCAAAAAGATTAATGTCGGGAAGAACTTTGGGGTTGCATTTCTGCATGTCATATTCTAACTGCTCATAATGTCATGCATTATTTTATGGACAGCTTGATAAAAGACCACCTGGGACCATAAAATAAATACTATTATCACTTATGAAAGGCATTTTAGCAGATAAATAATTGTCATATTTCGCTTGCTAGTTTCAATCCAAGACAATAAATGGGGTAAATATTTGCCAGGTTACCCTCCCTTTGCTTTGCCCATAGGAATGCTGCATAAAAATAGAGGGCAATGCTGGTCGATATTTCTGCCAGTGCGCAGGAGATGCCGATCTTGATTACTTTAAAAAAAAAAAATTAAAGCAGTCATTTCAAGACTGTTGGTTGAAAATAATGCGGAGGTTGAGTGAGGGTATTTTGGTTTCCCACAAATTTCATGTGAATGTAATGTGAGAACTTAAATTGTTTTGAATAGGATGTCATGTATCAATCAGAAGCAAATATTTTGAAAGAATTGTTTCATTGAAATGTTTTGGTGGATAGTACAATGTAATTCAAGCTACTATTTGAAGCAAATTATATGCCTTTTTGCTTGTCACTCTTTCTGATTTCAGGTTATTCACAACCTTAGCAAATTAACCCTTAATAAGCAATTGTGACGTAATGTTACATTGCAGTCGCGCATCATGCATGGCGCGCACATACACTCAACACGTAGAAATCTTGCGCCGTGCATTATCTACAATGCGTTTGTTCATAAACTGGTTCCAGCCAGATTTCTCAAATACTGAAACTAGCAATCAAAATCGGCTCCTACTTCGCAAGTGCACTAGAAGAAATATGGCCAATATTGCTCTCTGTTTTGTAAAGGATTCCTATGGGTAAAGCCAAGGGAGGACAACATGGCAAATGTTAACCTCGTCGGTCTCAGAATGAAAGTAGCAAGCAAATATGACTTTTATTTATCTGCTAAAATACCTTGTATAGGTGATTACAACCAATGGACAGCGAAGTACCAAGGCCTGTTATTAATCTGATACTAGTATTAGGGTCCTACAAGTAAATCATGGTAATCTAAATTGTCCAGAGGAGCTTTTTATACCTCTGTCTTATAATCAACAAAATAGATAACTTAAAGGGGAATGAAACCTTTGGAACAAATAGGCTTGTGTAGAAACAGAAAAATCAAAGAATAAAGAAAGTTTGAGAAAAATCGGACAAATAATGAGAAAGTTATGAGCATTTGAATATTGCAATCACTAATGCTATGGAGATCCTCCCATTGGCAATGCGACAAGGATGTGTGATGTCACTGATGAACAACTTTCCCTTTGGTGGACTATAAAATACCCTCAAAATGTCTCTTTTTGCTCTTTCTTATGATGATACAAACTCTCTATCCATGATGTATTCTAAAAAAATATGTATTACATGCCCTCATGTAGAAAGAACACATGATCTATGGATAGATGTAATAAAAGAGGCAATTCAAGTGAAATATATACTAAAGTAATGGCAGAGTTGTTCACAAGTGACATCACACATCTGTGTCGCATTGCCAATTTGATATCTCCATAGCATTAGTGATCGCAATATTCAAATGCTCATAACTTTCTCATTATTTGTCCGATTTTTCTCAAAATTTTGTTGATCTGTTTCTTTGATTTTTATGTTTTCACACAAGCTATCTAGTTCCAATGGTTTCATTCTCCTTTAATATATATACCCAAATCAAATACAGTCATGTACAAAGTTAAAAATACAACTAAAATAAAATGTTCAAACTGAAACTTACATGTAGCAGCAAACTTACCATCCTAACGATATATCCAACAAAACCCTAGCAATGGTGAGGGTGGATAACAAGCAATTCAGATTAATTCTCAACTCCACACAAGTTAATACCCATATCCTTTCCAGCCCAGGGCTCCGTGAAACAAAGATTAGCGATCCATCGCTAAATGAACTGACCAATCAATATCAATGTTACACAAGCAATAGGTATAAAATACTGACCAGGGACAAATCAGTGTGGTTCTTTCGTAATTGCAATTCATCGCAAACCTTTGTGTTACGGAGCCCAGGTCTCACATTTATATTCTAAAATTGTCAAATTTTTCTTAGTACCTAATCAGATCATTACTCACAGATGGACTTATGAACCAAACATTAATTCATTAAATTCATTGGATCTATAGTGCCATCCACTGAAAATGAGTTTCTTATAATCAGTATAGATATCGTGTCGTTGTGTCATGTGGAAAAATAGTCACTTGCTTTTGAAACGTCTATATTTCAGAAATCAGGGGTTATGCTTGTCTATTTAGCACCATGTACATGTAGAGCATACAGGAAATATCTCAAATCAAGAAAACAGTCAATCTAAAAAAATTAATGTTGTTTCCCTGTTAGTGGACGACAGTATAAAAGAACCATTAAAATGATTGACCTCCTTGATATTTGACCCAGGGCTCACTTGTGATCTCAAAACCCAATCTCATCAGCAGAACTCACTTCATTTCGAATACATGGGCCAAGAATGAAGATTTCTTTTTTCTAACTCTTCAGTTTCATGCATTTTTATAGCCACATATTTCATTTAATAAGTGGAATGCCTCTGTAAGTCTTGCCACCATTACATTATTCCAAAAGGGAGAGCTTACTTTGAAAGCAAATACGATATGATTATTCACTAAAAAATGGCATTCATATATGTTTGTAGTTCATACCTTCAATGACCTTTGACCTTGTTCATGTAACCTGAAACTTGTGCACATTGATCCGTGATACTTAATTACCCTTACATGTATGCCCATGTTTCAGGCAAAGGTCCATTTAATTTCAAAGTTACGAAGACATTTAAAAAAAAACAACAACCCTGAAATGGTGAAAGTTCATTGATCCTATTGGCCTTACTTAATCATGTGACCAATAACAATCAGTGATATTTAATTACAAGTCAATTAACCAGATCCATAATCTGTCAAAGTTACAACAATTCGAAAAAATAAGCTCCACATGGCCAAAAGTTCATTGACCCTAAACGACCTTTGATCTTAATCATGTGAGTGACCTGTATGTGAAAATTGTGCTAAATGATCAGTAATACTTGGTTACTCCTATGTCCAAGTCTCATGAACTAGATCCATATAGTTTTAAAGTTATGCTAATATCTAAAAACTTAACAACCTTGGTTAAGATTTCATTGTTGAAAAGCAAAACATGGTCAAATTTCATTGAGACATTGACCCTAAATTATCTTTGACCTTGGTCATGTCACCTGAAACTTATGTAAGATGATCAGTGAAACTCTTGTCATGACCCTTGAATCCAAGTTTCATGAACAAGGTCCATACACTTTTTAAATTATGATGACATTTCAAAAACTTAATCCTGGTTATGAGATTTTAATGTCAACACCAATGTCATCAGCATCGGAAAATCAGGGCCTGCAGTCTCACTCTGGTAAGCTGACGAGACAAAAACACTTAAATTCACTCAAGCTATTCACCAGAAACGACAATAGGACTTTATGTCATGTGATAAGAGTTGTGACAACATGCATTTGCATAAAGAAAAGTCTAATAATGTTGTTTTGCAGAATGCAATTTCAAATATTGTATAGATGATTTTCAGAGAAAAAAAGTATTAGTGTTTAAACAGATAGGACCTCATACCTTTACACCTTATTTTCATGTTATCGTTTTTGTTTGTTTACAGCTGATACATGTATGTTAGACAAAGATGATTATTTGATCTCATACAGACACGAGATTGGAAAGCTATGTAAAATAAGCAGCAAATAAGACTTAGCCAAATGTAACTTCTTGGGCTTTTAGTTTCATCAATTAAGGAAGTAATACTTTTAATGCTACATTTCTGTGTGAATTTATTGCATTGAATATTTGGATAACAATCAAATAATGTTTTCTACAGTATACAAAAGCATGTGATTCCATTCATATAGAATGACACAATATCATTCAAGCCATTGATAATCACAATGTCCATCATTGAGAACACATTGAGAATTCATAAATACCCCTCTTACATACTAAGACCTTCTGTGACCAGGCACCTGTAATATAAAGCTTGCTAGCAATTATTGTAGAACATTGATTGATTGCAGTGACCACAATCAACACTGAACTGTAGGAACAATCAGTCATCTGCTCTCAATGAATTTAGATGGAAGATGATATAGACGTACTATACCGGATTTTCCACCAGCTAGAAACCACTTGCAAGATGCTTTATTTGGACTCCATTGCAACTGAAAAAAAAAAAAAAAATATATATAAATTTCAAGTAGGCACTACCCCTGTTTTTTAAACTGACAATACATCAAGTACAAGATACATGAAGATTTGAATCACGGGCTAGGTATGGAATTCTGGAAAGTCTTGGAGATTTCCTCATAAGTTCCCCATTTAATGAAGTGCTGAACAGACCACCAAAATTGTATACTGAACACTATTAGTGCTCAATTAAGTCGATTAAGGCCAATCGAATGCACATTTACAATGCAGATTTTTCTGCTAATGCACAGAGTCCCCCCATTTGGCTGGCTTGCAGCTGAGCCACAGTTGCAATGCACCATAAGCTCGATATATTTCAGCAAATATCTTTTGCTGAAAATTATGTTGAAAGTTGTGTATGAAACATGATTAGAGATTTGTTGAATGATGTTCAAGTTTTGCTTTCGTGTCACTTAATTTCTGATATTTTTCTTGCAATTTTGCTGCTTTTCATTTTGTTTTTCACTTTAAAATATTTTCTTATTTTCATATCTACATCTTTTATGCGCAAGTACTACTAGAGGGATGTACCCTAATAGAAGGAGGATTTGTAGCTTTCTCTCTTATCTTGAATTGCCTTTTTCTCCCTGGAAAGGAGGGGGAGGGGGGCTATTCTACAGTGCGTATAAAAAAAAACGGGACAGTTTTGAAAAGTCTATAAAAAATTGTTTCAAAATATTATATCTATATTTTGATGTTAATAGATGCTCTTAGATCTTATCTTTCAATTGCCACTTAAAAAAATAAATTTTGGTCATGCTTGAGCGAACACGGGACATTTTTGTCGGGGGTTCAAAAGAAGGCTTGCGCCAAAATGGCAGAAATGAAAAATTTGAATAGACTTGTAGCTAATCAGCAGACTTTCTCTCAATCTTTTCACTTTCTTTGCCATAATTTTCGAATTATGCTGTCAAATTCCTTTTTTTTTACAAATTTATTTATTTACCTGAATTATTTTGTTTTTCATTTAAACTTCTTTTACCTATGAATTTTCCTTCATAAATAAGACAAGAAGATTTTTTGTCAACCCAAGTAAGAAGATTTACATTATTAATTGGGAGAATTTGTAATTATTCAAATTCATTTTTTTATGTGAAACAAATTATGGTATGGTACCTTTAAAAGACATGAATCCATTTTCAAGGGGATATTGAATCTTTCATCAAGTTTAATTACGTTCTTGACAGGACAAAGAGGAAAGAACTCACATCTTTCAATGGCAATGGTGTATTGAGTCAATTTTGAAGGGGCAAGATATGACAGATCAGGTAAAATGTATTTAAAAATTGTGAAGCGAGAAAGCAAAAATTTCCATATTTTTTATCAAAATATCAAATTTTGTGATTTTGACATAATATTAAGAAAATGATATATTTCGTTTTCTATGTTTTCTATTATTTTTCCTTCCACTTTTTTTCTTGGTCATGATTTTTTTTTAATTGGTGAGACAGAAAGGAGCTAATTCCACTTTGACCAAAATTAATTTTAATGTCAAATATGCTTTAATATCTCAGACATGAACAAGGGATTTGTTCATTAATCAAATGAAATCAAATTAAATCTATCAATTCATTAATTGAACTATCTAAACATTAAGGTTTGCATTCAATACATGTGTAATTTATAACCCTGTCTTTAATCATTTTGGTTCATATTTCATCATCATTGGTGTAGAAATGGGACCAATATTATTACATATAAATCACCACTAATTATAACAGAATAAGACATTGCAACCATGTACCTTGTAGATGACATCATTGTTGATGCATACATCAGAGAGATCATTACTAGATGGACTCCTGACCAACATTTTCTGTATCAAAGAACACATAGTGAAATGATAAGTAATGCAAATTTTCTTATTCTGAGTCTCAGGAAAAGCTTTAAGACTCAGACCGGACCAAAAAGTGAAAATGACAAATCATATATGCCAATCAAAAGCTCTTAAACTCGTAAACACTGCCATGCGAGCGTTATGCATTTGCAAACAGGCATCATATTCCCCTCTGAAAAAAAATCTAAAAATTAGCGAAGGGTTGCTAAGTCACCACCAAAGTCTGAGGCGCCCAGTTCGGAGTTAAAGGTCTTTCATATAAAAGAATTCTAAAGTGATTTTTCAAGGCGAGTCTGCATGACGGTTCCATCACTTGACTTTAAGAAGCAGTAAATACAGCATAATGTTCTTGGGCATAGGAATTCACATTAAAATAAAAAATATAATAAAAAATTTTATTATTTAAGAAAAAAATGAAAAAATTATTGAAAAAAAAAATCAGAATTCTAATTTTAATCTGGAGAATATCATGCCTGTTCATAGCTTACATATACAGGCCAAGTATTTTGCTTAAAGGGGAAGTTCACCCTCCCAGGCCCCCTAGAGTTCTCAGCCTTTGACCGCGCGATCGCGCCGATAATTGGCATGCAGGTTGTCTGGGATATAATCTACAAAATTCTATAGTAATTTTTTTCATGCGAATTGTTATTACATAATTATGCTAATTTATGCATAATTAGTATGCAAAATCATACTTTTTCCTCTAACTCCATAAATAAAGCTGCAAATGTTCTAATTTTTGGCATAGAAACTCTTTATGATGTTCTTAGCAAGTGTACATGAAAAATATTGTGATATCAGATCAATTTCTTATGTATTATATTGTTTTTCGCAATTTCTTATGTATTTTTGTTTTTTTGACCTTTTTTTTCATTGTTTTTTCAACGAAATTCATTGGGGACTCTTCTAAGATCATAAACAGCATAAATACATACATTTAGGCCAGCAAAACTAAAAATAAACATACATTTATGATTTCTGGTTCAAAACATTATTTACATTGACTTTGTACACAAAATCACGTTTTTGAGCAATTTTTGGTCTGACATGCACTTACATAACATAACGTTGCATATCCTCGAAACCACATACCTGGGTGACACAAAATTGGTCTCAAAAGTTGCGCAAGACTTCAAAGTAAAAATTCAGCTAGCAGCGCAGTCGAAAAATTTTGCACTGCAAAAATATCGCGCTACTCGTTGAGGGGGGGCCTCCGAGCGCCCCCCCCCCCCCCCCCGGCAGATTGCTAGATAGGTTTAATCAGTTGGTCAATTCAACTGTTTTAGTTCTTGGTAGAAAATTTGTTAAACATAATTTCATTGAATGAAATACAAAAGAACAAGTGGGGATATGACATCTTCAGTTTGCTCATTGAATATTCATGATATGCCTAGAACTGTTTCACCGGAATAATGCAAGTCTTTAAAATTCAATAACTTTGTTATTTGTTATCCGATTTTGATCAAATTTCAGCATTTTGCTTTGTAAATTTTACTCTATTTTTTTAGATATAAATATTTCTAGCCTGGACCATCCATTAAAGCCTGTGTATAGCTTTGGTAAAGGGTCAATAATGTGATTGATAATCGAATATCATCTAATATGACAGTCTTACTGAAGCGTAGAGACCGTTAGATATTTTTCCAACTGCACTTCTCTGAGAAAATTTCAAATATTCAAATCTTGGATATATAGCGCCCTCTCTCGGCGATGCTTGTTTTAAATTTAAAAATGGCTATTCAAGCACTTATCTTATAAATTTAGTGATTAGATATCCAAAAGTTACAGACAAAGAACATATCTTGAAAGTTTCAGCCCATTCCATGATTTGGAATAGGATTTAATTGAAAGACAAAAACACACAGATATTTTTATTTGATCGGGTGACCCGATCAAGTTAAATTTCCATGTAAAATCGCAAAATTTATCCTGTAAAACACATTTTCATTTCATATCCTCCACATAACTGTTATAGGGCATATCCATTCATATTAGCTAGCAATGAATTGGAATAGTGATAGGTGCATTTTGGTGGATTTACCAAAACTATACACAAGCTTTAAGGATAGGCTAGAATCTTTCTTTATAGCTTCCTGATTCACAATCAATAATTAAAAAAATTAAGTGTTCAAGGGGCCTTCTATTTTAGAATAATGAAAACATTAGAGAGATAAGACACTAAATATTATCAAAATATTTTCAAAAAGAATAAATGAATATTGTAAATGTGACTTTTGCTTCAGATTTTCGAAGCTTAAATGATACATCTACTAACCTTGTGCTTGACTTTGTGATTCCCTGGCCACTGTTTAGACATTTTACAGATTTCAATCTTGCCTGATTTATCACTCACTGCAAGACAGTTTAACCATTCAGAGTAAGTCACATCCTAATGGGATAAAAAAAGAATGCATTAACTTGTTAGTGTTAAATCATTAATTCAATCATATTTTGATTATGAAACGTACACTGAAACTGAGGCAATAATGGCAATCATTAATTCCCAAATTAGTAGTATCATGATTTGCGAGGGCACGCAACAGAATTACTGCGATGGAATAACATTTGTCATAAGAGAGTCTTACACATAAACTTAAACATTGACCTGAAAATGGCTTTTGACCTTATCATGTGACCTCTGACTGCACCATAACATGCAGGTCTCCCAAGTACATCTACTATCCAAGTTGGGTTGAAAAGTGACTTTAAACAGACCAACAGACTCGAGGACCAACAGGAAAGTGATTACTTTGTCTCTGCTGAACTTCATTCAGGCTAGACAAATTTAAATATGTTTTGACTGCAAACTAAATCATCCTATGCATGATTTTCTTTGTGTTTCTTCTTCTCCTAATTATCAATAATATTGTTATTTTTGTTATTGTTCTTCTTATTATAATAATATCTTCTTCATTTGTAATTACAAAGCACAATTATAATTATTCTTTGAACAGTGGTAATGTAGTTGAATAGAAGTGTCAATGGAAAAGCTATGTCATGATTTTCTATAGGAACAACATACAGGAAATTTAAACTCATTACAAGTTACGTACAGAAATATTGGAATGGTCTGCAGACTTATATCCACAATATAATTTTCACTTCATTTCATTTATTTCCACAAAATTAAAATATATACAAAGCAATAAACAAATACATCTTAAAATAGTGGTGGACCGCATAAAAGCTCATCAGGC
This sequence comes from Lytechinus variegatus, assembly GCF_018143015.1. Taxonomy (NCBI): domain Eukaryota; kingdom Metazoa; phylum Echinodermata; class Echinoidea; order Temnopleuroida; family Toxopneustidae; genus Lytechinus; species Lytechinus variegatus. The sequence continues at coordinate 5,383,816 of NC_054742.1, read as the reverse complement.
TTGTTTGGATGTCCCAAAATTAGAATATCTCTCTACATCAATACACAAAACACTAAATTAAAGAAAATTGGGATACTCACAGTGACATAACACTGTTGAGAAAATATCTGGGCTGGATTATTGGCAGATCCTTCTTGAAGAACTCTATAAATAACAAAGATTTCAAATTAATCATATAAAACACTTTGAACAAAGACCTGAAATTAATCATAATGCTTTATAATAATAATGTGACTTATAAAGTGCCAAATCCACTCTGTTGAGTGCTGAAGGGTGCCTTATGTAACAAAGATTTAAGGTTAATTATATAAAACACTTTAAACAAAGATCTGAAATCAGTCGCATAAAACACCATAAATTACAAACAAGGCAAAAGCGATTTTGCGTCTAGCCCACTTAAAAAAATAAACGGAAATATCATGATTTGCGAAGGCACGCAACAGAATTGTGTCGAAACTTCATTGTAAAATAACTGGGATGGAATAACAATTTAACGTTGACCTGAAAATGACCTTTGACCTTATCATGTGACCTCCAGCTGCAGCATAACATGCAGGTCCCCCAAGTCCATCTACCATCTAAGTTTGGTTGAAAAGCGACCGGTTGCGGAGTTAGGTGTCATAAAAGAGTCTTGAATGTAAACTTAAACGTTAACCTGAAAATGACCTTTGACCTTACCATGTGACCTCCGACTGCAGCATAACATGCAGGTCCCTCAAGTCCATCTTCAATCCAAGTTTGGTTGAAAAGCAACTTACTTGATTATTATTATGTCCAAGTTTCATGAATCAGATCCAAAAACTTTTAAAGTTTTGATTGTAATTCAATAGATACCCCGAAATCGGCCAAAGTTCATTGACCCTAAATGAACTTTGACCTTGGTCATGTGACATGAAACTCTAATAGGATGTTCAGTAATACTTGATTAACCTTATGGCCAAGTTTTATGAACTAGGTCCATATACTTTCTAAGTTATGATGTCATTTCAAAAACTTAACCTCAGGTTAAGATTTGATGTTGACGCCGTCGCAAAAGCGGCGCCTATAGTCTCACTCTGCTTTGCAGATGAGACAACAATTAATATGAAGAATTATTTTAAAAACATTCCCATGACCCTAAATAACCTTTGACCATGTCTTGACCACATGACCAGACACTCATGCAAAATGATCAGTGATACTTGAGTACCCTTGAGTTTAAGTTTCACATGAGTTATGATGTGATTTTAAAATTTAACCATGGGGCCAGTCGAGTAATTTCAAATCAAATCTAGCAATGCGTCTGCTCATAATATCTGACCAGAGGCAGTTAAATGAAAATATCATTACAAAAGCATATTTCCTGTTGTATCTGGCCAGTAAGTCTGTAGTTGGGTAGGAATCTTTCGTCAACAATCTGCAAGACAAATCCAATGAAGAACATGTCTAACATATTTCATCCTTGCTGCATCAAAGTCACTTTAAAGTAAATGTGTTGGATAATCCTCCATCTCTTGAAATTCTTTTGATTTGCCCTTTATTCAATTGGGGACCAGTTCTTTTAAGAAAGAAATTGAATTTCTTTACAAAGAATTATAAGTTTCTTTATAAAGAGAATATCCTTACATTCTTGGCAGGGAGACATCCTCTTTAGTAAGAACTGCATTATACTGAGAAAGCCATTGACAAGTTTGTGGAGGACTGCGAAATAAACGACTGCATATAGGTATCCCTGGTTGATGAATATCCCAGAATTCCATCATCCTATTGCGGCTACTGCTGCACATGAAACTGTTGTCTACAACCAATCATAAATGATATACATTCAATCTTTACTCATCCTATTTCTACAAGTGATACACATACTACTGCATTGAATCAATATTTCCTCGTAATGATTCTTTAATTAAAGTTCAATCTTATTCCATCAGCATCTCACCATATTTCTCAGAGAGTAAAAACTGTTTTATACACACAAAAACACTGATATGCCACAGCTTTTGATAGTAATGTGATTACTTCAAATGCTGTGAAATAAAGTGCCAAAAGTATCAAAGTTGTGTCTGTACTTGCAGACTTAGCAATTTACCCCTTAAAACAGTTCATATTAGAATAAGGAAAGAGTACCTTCTATATTTTCTTTTATTGCATTGCCATATGAGAAACATTATTTCTCCTACACAAATGGTAATGAATTGAAAGATTACCAGCAGGGCAGAATGAGATAGTCAAAACAGGTCCATTATGAGCAGTGAAGACTTGAATTGGATGAAGAATGATTGAGTCATCTATCTTTGATTGTCTCACCAGGAACGATGATTGATATTCTACATTCCATATGGCAATTGCTCCTATTAAAAAAAAGATTGTTATAAAGAAGAAATTAATCACTAGCTAGCATTTCCTCTATCAAAAATCTTTGATAAAAAAGGTTCTCTTCAACACCATAAATGTGATGAAGTATATATATAGAGAAGGGATACAAAATGGCTGCTATTTTATAATGACATCAATAACACTATTTACATTTCATAATTATAATTTTTTACCTTTATTAACAACAGTCGTTTATTTGATGTGATGCTATTTATGGTTGAAATAATGTCACAAATTTAAAAACAAGTGGAATGCCTCTGGCCGTCTCACCTGCATCACGCGGTTCAACATAGCAGCACTTTGAAAACTACTATAACTCGCACAAGATGTTCAGTGATACTTGGTTACTCTTATTTCCACGTTTTATGAACTAGACCAATACACTTACAGAGATAGGATGGTATCCCAATGTGGCCAAAGTTCATTGACCTCACATGACATTCGACCTTGATCATGTGACCTGAAACTTGCACAGGATATTCAGTGACACTTGATTACTCTTATGTGTAAGTTTCAAAAGTCAGATCAATAAACTTGCAAAGTTATGATGGTAATTCAACAAATACCCCCAATCGAAACAAGCTCTGACAATGACATTCATACACCTTATAGGTATACCTTCATCAAGCAAGGAAGTGACTCCCAAAAACACTCAATCAGTACAAATTATGGTCATAAATTTGAGATTGGCACCAAATCCTTGAACATGGAGAATGAAAAATGTGGAACATGTCACAAGGAAGTAGGCATGTCAACTGTAATACAATGTGATATATGCAAGACATACTAACATTACATATGTGGAGGTGTGACAAAAGAATTGTTTGCTATCATCACTAAATATGGTACACAAGGATCTTGTGAAATCCATTGGCACTGTAAGATTTGCAAAAAAATATACTAAGGCTATGTTTGGAGAGATGATTGATCGCAGAAGAAGGCAAGACAAGTTAGAGAATGAAATGAGGGATATAAAAAAAAATCTCTAGTCTAGATGTGGAAGTGTCTAAGCTCAGTGTTGAGTGATAAACTGAATGAGATAGTGAAGTAGCTATTGAACAGGGCAAAAGACAATTAAACTTGGTTGTAAGCAACCTATCAGAGGCCACACCCAACAGCACACAGAGAATAGTCCAAAAAGCAGTTGGAGATCTACATGTATTCCAGACCAAGCTTCAAGTCGAGCCAAGTGAAGTGGTCACCATAGACAAGATACTGACGCAAAGACGGAACTTGGTCAAAGTACAACTGAAAACAAAGTTGGCGAAGAGAACAAATCCTCTGAAAGGTGATACTGTACATGAACTACCAACAAAGGCAAATGAAAGTATAATAAATTTAATTTTTTGAAGAATAGTAAACTTTATACCTAACCAAAGATTTGCATTCTACTATCTATGTAAAGTGAGTTCAAAAACATACACAAATACAAATTCAGGGGAAACTTTCATACCCTTATTGGCATAATCAATTAATGAAAATATTCAGTTATTTTTTGAAAATTTTTCTATACAGTCTTGTAGTTTACATCCAGCTCTACACGTGTGCAAATATTCGCGACAATCAGCGGCCGAGATCTGAAGGGGGAGTCAAATTGACCCCCCCCTTTGTATATCCTGGTCTGAAATAGACCAATTATTAAAAAAGAGGGAAAAACAATTTATATACTTTATCAATTAAGGGGTCATTTCAAAAACTTACCCGATGAAAAGCCAGCAGCTAATTTAGGATGTGGTTTTCTTTGTTGCCAATCAAGACATAAGCATTGCCCAAATGAACTGTCTGCATTCTTCTTCTCCATGCCTGGTGACAGCACTAGACTTGGGACAGGTTTACACACTACTGTTGGGAAATATAACCATTACAGGTTTACAAACTATTGTTGGGAAATAAACCATTACAGGTTTACAAACTATTGGGAAATATAACCATTACAGGTTTACAAACTATTGTTGGGAAATAAACCATTACAGGTTTACAAACTATTGGGAAATATAACCATTACAGGTTTACAAACTATTGTTGGGAAATATAACCATTACAGGTTTACACACTATTGGGAAATATAAACATAATAAGATAAGTGTAAGATTCTATGTAAATTGTCTCTGACAGCCCTCATATCATCTACAATGCATGAGTGATATACTAAGAATTTGATCTCAAATCAAAGAAAAGGTTTTAATCTTCATCAAATTATATTTGATTATTTTCTATTTCTGAGAATGGGTTTCATTTATTTTCTAGGACACACTCTGTGTGTGTATGTACCTTTGTTTTGTAGATGAGAATTCATTTGATCTTCAGGTGGATGAGGTATACTATAAATCAACACACTTCCATTTGAACATGCTGCTGAAAGAAGACCAAGTCGTTGATCAAACCTATCATCTCCTTTGGATTCCACTAGACTAGGATCATCATAGCAGCCAGATGGACACCATTTTAGTTCATTAACCCTCCCAGCATCATGTAAAATACACAACTTCAATTCAGGTTTCTCCCTGCCGAACAACAAGAGATAAAAAACAAATTAATGTTGCTTATAACCAAGGCTCGACATTAGCGGTGGCCCGGGGCCACCAAAAATTCATCTCGGGCAACCATTATTGAAAAAATGTTAAGTTTTGGTGGCCCGAATCGGGCAACCAATAATTTTCAAAGTAGCGCAATTTTTCTCCCGATTTTGCATGCATTTATCAACTTTCTACAGTTCAAATTGCAAGTCAATTCGTCATGCGCCTTTTTTGTTAATCTACACACAAATACACACACACACAAAGATTGCACAGTCATGACAGTATGTAGGCCTACCGCTAGCATACAGTAACTATTATTCAGACAGCCGGCACCGGCTGTCTGGCTGAGCTTTGCATGCATGCGTGAAACCACTGCAGCTGGCTGTGTGCTAGCAGACTATTCAGACTCAGGGAGCTGCGATGCGAAATGTTACTGCTAAGAAATCTTCCCCAGAACTTTGAAAATCTATGTCAAAGTCACATTTTACACCAATGAAATGCCCTTCTACAGTCCATATTACTGAAACCTGATAATTTGCAAGCATTAAAAGGAGGAATTATGACCTCTCTTTTGACTCAAAAAGACCAATTTCCAAATGCATTAATACACATAAAACACGCAGGTGAGTACATCACAGTCCCACATGTGCATTTGTATGTATGTTGATATTTGGTTTATTTTCGAAGCTGTCTTGAATAGACAGTTTCTTTCTTTCTTGTTTATAAATGACTTCTTAAACCACTCTTAAGGAAGTAAATATTTTGAGAAGGCATTTTATTGATATGAAATGTGAATTTTTTCCATCATTTTGTCAAATATAGGAAGGAATTTTCTCACTGTTTTTTTCCAGATAACTTGCTGTTTTCTTATATTTTCTGTCATTTTTTATAGTGATTAAACCATTAATACCCCTTCCCATTGAATATGCCTGATTAAAGAACATGTTTCTACTGAATAATGATAATAATTTTCCCCATTTTTTCTGATAATTTTGTCTTATTCATTTTTCTTACATTTTCTTTTGTTTTTTTCTCAATTTTTTTTTCCTGTTCTTTGTTTTTCATTACTTCATTTTTTTATTTGTCTTACATGTATTTCACTTATTCATTTTTACAATTTTTGTGTTTTTTTCAATATACTATTCTATAAATTATTTTTGTTTATTTCCCCCTGTTATACATTGTTCTAATTCTGCAGCATATTTTCTGTGATTTTCTCCTGCTATTATATGCTGGAAAAGAGAAAATAAACTGGATTTGGGGCCTGCATAATCTAGGTTTTACGATCAAAAAGGAAGGAAAAATCATTGTTTTGTAAATCAATCTGAGTTTGCTATATGCACTATTTATTTACTTTACCATTATGAGTGTGTGTCTATACAGAGATTAAAAGTCCACACAACCTGGGAACAATACAATTCTTTTATTCTCTTTCAATCATTTCATATTCACAATGATAGAACAATTTATATATTACCACAAAATAAGCAAAGTAAAATAACAGCAAGCACGATTTACATACAAGATATACAAAGAATATTGGTACGTGGTAATGACTGCAGAATATTTCAGTTTGTTTTATTCATTTTTAATTAATGTTTTTCTTTATATTTTTGGGGCCACCAAACTTTACTAATGGGCCACCAAAAAAAATTATTTGAAGGTTTTGGTAGCCCGAACGGGCCACCACTAAAAAAAGTTAATGTGGAGCCTTGGAATAAGGACATCAAAGATCAATGTTATAATACATTCTTTTTACTTTCTATGGATTCAAAAGTAGAAAACAAGAGCATGAGAAATTGCATAAAACGGCTGGCTGGACAGTCTTGACCTATTTAGTTGGAACTACGAGTTCCCTGATCAAAGCCTATGGAAGTTACAGAATTCAGTATCATCATCACCATCTTTGAAAGTACAGTCTGCCAGGTTAGTGTACAATGTACTTGTAGAGTTGTGCAGGAGCATATACATTGCTGTGAAAGATCTACTCTATGTGTGGTTAAAAAGAAAAAGCAGTCTTAATAGCAGTTTTTCTGCACCTCAGTCTTGAAGCTGGCTACTGAACAAGCATGTAGTTAATCATGATATAAACATACAAACACACCTTTCATTGTGAAGTGGTCCAAACCCCCATATCTGAATACAACTCGAACCTGTGTAACTTGGTAAAGTTTGTTGATGCTTGAATTCATTGTTATATGGGCTGAAAGCAGCATACTGACAAGCATTATCCTCACTTAATGGCACAGGGCACCATGCAATACTTCGTACAGTGCCTCCAATGTTAAATGCAAAGTATGTTAGATGACCATCTGTAGGAAAGACATTTTAAGAAAGTGCTCAGTATACAACATAAATCAATACCATTCATTACCTAATGTAACTTCGTTTCTTTTGATTTGTATCAGAACAATAAATCACAGCCATTACAGTTATGTGAGTGATGACATATTTTAATATGCACTATACAATTGTAATGATGATATACTTTCAGAGTGTATAAAGGTACATGTATTCCCTTGCACTTTAATTTCTTAATTACTTTGAATCACATCTGTCTAGAATAAATGATGAACATAAAGTTACTGGTGATTTCAATAATGAGTTAATTAACTCCTATATTTCTCCTGATGTCATCAAATTTACAGATATATTGGCATCCTTCTCTTTTGCAACTCTGATACTTAAACCAACAAAAGTAACCAGTTACTCAGCTAGATTAATAGATAACATACTTACAAATAGACCTGAAAAATTTTGAGCTTTGGAATGATTGTCACAGATATAAGTGATCATTTGACACTATATGCATATTTTTATTTTGACAATTTATCAGTGAAAATACTTCAAACAAGAAAAGACAACTAACAAGTGGGACGCCTCTGGCAGTCTCGCCTGCATTATGCGAATCGATATAGCAGCAGTGTTGACTTTGGAAACAGCTTTTAAATAATTCTTCACAAAAGAAAACACTCATATGATAATAAAATACTATGTCGATTGACCCAACATGAACTTTGACCATGATCATGTGACCTAAGACAGGTGCAAAATAATTATTCATAGTTGTCTATACTATGTTTCACGAACTAGATCCATAAACGTTCAAATTTATGATGCCAATTCAACAAATACCCCCAATACTGCCAAAGTTCATTGACCCTAAATGACATTTGATTTCGGTCATGTGACCAAAATCAAGCACAAGATATTCAGGGATACATGGTTAATCTTATGTCCCAAGTTTCATGAACTAGATCTATAAGCTTGAAAGTTATGATGATGATTCCACAAATACCCCCAACATCATCAAAGTTTGTTGACCCTAAATGACCTTTGACCTTGGTCATGTGAGCTGAAACTGGCACATGAAATTCAGGGATACTTAATTGCTCTTATGTTTAAGTTTCATGAACTAGATCCATAAAATGACAAAGTTATGACAATTCCATAAATACCCCCAACATGGTCAAAGTTCATTGACCCTAAGTGACCTTTGACCTTGGTCATGTGACCTGAAACTCAGGCAGTATCTTCAGTGATACACTATCAACAATATGTTCAAGTTTCATGAGCTACGTCCATATACTTTAGAAGTTATGACATTAAAAAAACTTAACCTTGGTTAAGATTTCGATATTGATTCCCCCAACATGGTGTAAGTTCATTGACCCTAAATGATCTTTAACCTTGGTCATGAGACCTGAACCTCAGGCAGGATGTTCAGTGATACTTGATTACCTTTATGTCAAAGTTTCATGAACTAGGTTCATATACTTTCTAAGTTATGATGACATTTCAAAAACTTAACCTTGGTAAAGATTTCAATGTTGACGATGCCGCCATTGGAAAAGCGGCGCCTATAGTCTATGCAGGCGAGACCAGATGATGCAAATCTTTCTACATTTTGTGATAAGCTTGAAGAAATTTACTGGGAGAGAAACCTAGTTGATGACAATCTTAATGTTTGCTTCAGTATATTTATGAAATAGTTTATTGATACTTACAATGAATCTTTTCCTTGCATGGAAAATCAGGTTAAATGTAAATAGATTAACCATGATTTGATAATGAATTTTAAAAATTGTGCAAGAAGAAATACTTATTTTATCAAAAATACCTCAAGAATCCATCACCTTATATAAATGTATATATAAATTATGAAAACATGGCTACAAATGAAGTACATAATAGAAAACATAATTATTATTTTAACAAATTTAATGATGTAAAAAATGATGTCAAATCAACATGAAATGTTATCAATGAATTATTCAATAGAACCCACGGTAAAGTGCAATGTGACCTCATTGAAAGCAATGGTCTAGCGATTTCCGACACGCAGAGTAAATTGTTAATTCTTTCATTAGCTATTTTTCATCAATAGGTTCCGACATTGCTAACAATTTGCCTAATTACTATCCACTTCAGTCATCTGTTACAAGGAAATTACATGAACTGTCTGTTTTTAAAACAGAATATTTGCATTACGTGGGCTGATGATGTCATATCTCCACTTTCCATTTTTTTATGTTATTACATAAAATTAAATTTTTTTTCATTATTTCATACTTGTGTGAATAAGATGTCTCCCTTATGATGAAATAAATTGCAGCAATAAATATATAATGCACTAAATCATTTCTAAATCCAATGTTTCTTGTTCTTGGAGGACAAAAATTGAATAAACCTAATTTCATATAATAAAATACAAAAGAACAATTGAGGATGTGACATCGTCAGCCCATCTAGTGAATATTCATGTGTTTTCGCTGTTTTCACAAAATATTGCTTAACATTAAAATTCAATATCTTTGTTATGTTATCCAATTTTGATGAAATTTTCAGCATTTTGCTCAGTAAATTCTATTCTATTCATTAAAGCTATACATACTTTCAGCTCGGACCATTCCTTTAAACTACTTAATAGAGGCCACTACATGATACCATGACCAGCTATCCATGTAACAGAAATCACAGAAAATACAAAGCTCTAGGCCAAAACATGGGTGGGATAATGAATTGCTACCTTTTTTCTAAGAACTATCCCATACTTTCAGGTGCACTATAACAATGGCAATGAAGATAAACTTTCAGTTGCATTATACAACGTAAAGATGACATACCTTTTACACCATTTTTGGTGTCACGTTTGATCTCAGTTGCACTATATAATGGCAATAACAAACTTTCTACATCTTTCTTAGTGCCATCTTGAATTACTTTTCCAAGGCTCTCAGAAGTCAAGTCATCAGGTCTAAGTAGAAAAAAAAGGCCAGATTACTATTAACAATAAGCCAAATTATTACTTTCGAAATGATCAGAATAAAGCATTCATTTCATAACTCAGATGAAGAAATTCACTGAATAAATTCTCAACACACAGATAGTGAAAAAATGTTTCCCCAGTTTGTGATTATTTCCCTCATCAGAATGATCGTATAATTAATTGCAAAAATAAAACTTGGGCTCAAAATTTCAGAATATAACACATTACCCAATATGCAAAGCAATACAAAATAAGTGGAGTGCCTCTTATGTCAACCCTACAGACAAAATAAAGCCGAGAGCAATTGCCCAACCAGAACAAATGTTGTTTCACTGATATAACACTTGCCTATTGTATTTGTTAAAGTTATGATAAATCATTAATAATTCTCGGTTTTGTTTTTTCCTGGGACACACTGTAGAACAGACATGAATGGTCTGAGCTTGAGACCAAGCGGTTACAGAATTCATGTCTTACAAATACCATACCAGTACCTTAAAGAGTGCTTCTGTACTTCATAGCCATAGCATGTCACAGAGAGTGGAGGCTGCTTCAGTACAATTTACTGCTCTGCTTAGTATAACAGGCAATGGGATGGTACACAAGTAATCTCAATATGATTTCGTTTTGTCTTCAATTACTGTTGTTATAAAACTAGAAAAGATACTAAAAGCAGGTTTGTCTACTACAACTTTAATTCATCTCTTTATCATATCAAAGCAAACATAAACAAATCAGCGTAAGAAGTAGAGGTAGAATTAGTTGTAGCAGTAGTGGTAGTACATCACGGAAATGCCTGAAGTCACCCTCGAAATCACCCCAAATCATGCTTTCGGGGGCAACATAAAATCTGGAAGTCGCCCCCGAAATAATTGCTGAACAATAACAATTCAGTGGGCCCCTAGTGCTACATACTCGAGCACAAAAAAGCATTTGAAAGAGCCCCCAATATACAAAAAGTAGCCCCTGAAAGATAGAAATGGAGCCCCAAAAATTATAAAAACTAGGCAAACGCCAAGCGTTGTCTCGCCTGCATATTGCAGTCATGAAGAGAATGTATGTCAAAACTATGCTATATGACTTCCGAGGCTGTCAGCAGTTTAGGGGGTGAATTGTGGTTCTGACAGTTTACATATGCATAATGCTATAGGCCTACTTTATCCCTAGGAAATGAGATAACACTAAGAATGCTGTTAATACTATGAAGCTATAATGATTTCCATGGAAGTAAGGAAATGAATGTTAGTGAAAAAGAATGTAATTCATAATAATGTGAGTGAAAAATTTGACAGCTTTTCTATTGTACCTTTGGCAAATTTGTGTGAATATTATAAATGGTGCCAAGAACTATAGCTCATTAAATAAATAACAACAGCTTTTAAAGAATAAACAAGTAAAATACAAAATCTGGTTCAAGTATAGAGAGTACTGAGTTCTGAAGTAAAATGTTCATTGACCTTTGACCTTAATCAAATTCAACTCACATTCAAACTTGACCTGCACCTTCAAAAGATGGACCTCTTGTATGAATTTGGCAATCCTACCTCGAAGCTGTAGAAAGGTATTGGGTGTACAACACAGCACAGTGCCAGTCATGGAAAGTTCATTGACCTTTGACCTCATTCAAATTCGACTCATATTCGAACTTGACCTGTGCCTTCAGGAGATGGACCTCTGGTATGAATTTGGTGATCCCACCTCGAAGCTGTAGAAAGTTATTGGGTGTACAACACAGCACAGTGCCAGTCATGGAAAGTTCATTGACCTTTGACCTTTAGCCTTATTCAAATTCGACTCATATTCGAACTTGACCTGTGCCTTCAGGAGATGAACCTCTGGTATGAATTTGGTGATCCCACCTCCAAGCTATAGAAAGTTATTGGGTGTACAACACAGCACAGTGCCAGTCATGAAAAGTTCATTGACCTTTGACCTTATTCAAATTCGACTCATATTCGAACTTGACCAGTGCCTTCAGGAGATGGACCTCTGGTCTGAAATTGGTGATCCCACATCGCTACGCAGGCGAAACAAAAATGAAAATGGAGCCCCCGAAAAAAAAAATTCCCTGGTGGGCAGGTCCAAGCTATTGTCCCCTCTGAGGCCAAAATTAAATCTTTGCCTAAATCTAACATATTGTATATCATTTTAGAGCTTATACTCTGAAGTTTTTTGCCCTATATTTTCTTTCTTCTGAAAACGTAAAGTTAATGAATGCCAAGGTCACGATTGCAAGAAATCATTAATTAGTGTGACGTACGGGACATCACAATTTTTTATCTGCAGATAATGCGAATTATATATTTGAAAATATTTCTGTGGGGACTTGTTGTGCTAAGTTCATGCAAACATTTGAGAAAAAAAAAGGATTTTGAAAACTAATTAAGTTAATTATCTGGTGTCCAACAGGCAGTGTCCCGTACGTCACGATTTAGCATGTTTTTTTAGATTCTAATTAAGAAAAAGTTGAACAGTTTTCTTCAAACTTTGGAGAGTTCTAATTTATATTACTATACACCCAAAAATTTACTGAATTAATTTCATGTTTAATCATATCAGCTAATTAAGTTTTGTGACGTACGGGACAAATGTGTGACGTACGGGACACACCATAGGATTTCTATGTAATTTTAATTAGGGTTATTTTTAATAAGGAGCAAAGATAATGTAAATTGAGATAAATAATACTATATCAGTGGTTGAATATTAGTAAAAGGCTGATAAAAAAGTTAAAATTTGTTATAAATAACATTAATTAGTATTAATTAGTTGTGTTATTAATTAAATCTTTCATAATTATAAGGTCATAAAAGTTTTTATGTTTTGTTTAATCATATATTATAATAGAAATATATATAAATCATAATAATCCATGTAAAACTTACTTACTTTGGTTTACATCCAGTAATGATAAATTTTGATGAAATTTCAATTTCCCCATTCGTTTAACAATGGAACTATGTGCACTACAGCTTTCGTAATATTTATACGGTTGTAAAGTGTTTATGTTTTGTTTCAGTGTGTGCTATTTAAGAAATATATATCAATCATGATAATCCATGTAAAACTTAACTTACTTTGGTTTGCATCAAGTTAATTATAAATTTTCATGAAATTTCACTTTCCCCATTCGTTTTACACATGGACAAATGTCCCCTACGTCACATGTTCCGTACGTCACAGCGCGGTTGTTTATATTTTGAGCTATTACATAATAACACCAATGAGTTCTATCATTTCATTCATGGCTAATGAAACTTGATAAGATACAAGATGAAAACATGATAATGAAAGATTTCCAGCTTATTCCAATTCACAGAGTTTTAATGACAAACTTTTTTTCTAAAAAAATCAACTTTCGTCTGGTCCTGTACGTCACGGTGCATATTAATTAAAATATTACATCGTTAATGAAAATGTAGATCACTAATTTTTTTTCATGAATAAACTGGGCATGACTGGCCTTCCAAAATCCATAAAAGATTCTCTGTTGTGCATTTATTTTTTATGTTACACAACTTTAAAGTCTCTATTCCCGTACGTCACAAGTCAAATAGCTTGGACCTGCCATGTAGTACATAGAAAGAAATATGGTGAACCTCATGAAGTTGTACGAGTGGAAGTAGCACTATTACTGGTATAACTAGCACATCAATGATGTGGAGCTCATCTGGCATCTTGCAACGAAATTTAACACAATTTTAATTTCAGCCCAGTTGACACTGTAGTGAATTATAAATTGAGGATATAGAATTGAAATTGATGAAGAAATGACATAGAAGCATTTTTTGTGATCTATGAATACATTTGATATAAATTAAGCATAAATAACTTTCTAGTCAAAATTTCTTAAATCTGTGTAGAACCTTGGTAAACCTCATGTAGCTCTCAGATGAAACAAAAATAATCAAAATCAATTAACAACTAAATATTTTTTTTAGTTTTGAAAATATATGAATAAATTAGCATATTTAATGAATTTCAAAATTCTGTGTTGAAATTTTGTATCACTACCTCGAGCTATCATATTAAGCAAACAAAATAGAAATTGATCAACAAATGGAGAAGAATCTTTTTTGTGTGATTTATGAATAAATTTTGCATAAATAATTATCCAGACAAAATTTCAAAATTTGTGTACAAGTTTGGTGAACCTCATGCAGCTCTACCAGATGGAAGAAAAAAAATCAAAATCTGTCAACAAATAAAGAAGAGGCATTTTCGTGATTTATGAATAAATTTTGCATAAACTAGCATAAATAATTTTCTAGTGAAAATTTCAAAATTCTGTATAGAAGTTTTGTAAACCTCATGTAGTTCTACAAGATGGAAGAAAAAATAATCTAAATCAGTCAAGAAATAATGAAGAAGAGGCATTTTCTGTTATTTCTGAATAAATTTCACATAAATTAGCATACGTAATTTTCTACTGAAAATTTCAAAATTCTGTGTAAAAATATGGTGAACCTCATGAAGTTCTACCAGATGGAAGAAAAAAAATCAAAATCGGTCAACAATTAAAGAAGAAAAAGCATTTTATGTGAATTTTTAAAAATATGAATAAACTAATTTCGCATAAATTAGCACAAAAATTGTTCTAGTCAAAATTTTGAAATTCTGTGTAGAAATTTGGTGAACCTCATGAAGCTCTACCAGATGGAAGAAAAAAATCAAAATCAGTCAACAAATAAAGAAGAAGCACTTTATGTGAATTTTTTAAAATTTGCATAAATTAGCATTAAAATTGTTCTGGTCAAAATTTCAAAATTCTGTGTAGAAGTTTGGTGAACTTCATGAAGCTCTACCAGATGGAAGCAAAAAATTCAAAATCGGTCAACGAATAAAGAAGAAGAATTTTTTGTGAATTTTGAAAAATGCGCATAAATTAGCTTATTTAATGACTTTAAAAATTCTGTGTAGAAGTTTTGATTCCCCCACCTAGTGATATCATATAAAGCAAACAGAATTGAAATCGGACTTGAAATGGCGAAGAAGTAGCATTTTGAAATTGTGGACGGACGACAGACGACGGACAACGGACGCCACGCCACGGCATAAGCTCATCTTGCCCTTCGGGCCGGATGAGCTAAAAACAGAAGAAGTTGCAGCAGCAGCAATAACAGTAGAAGTATTAAGAGTAGAAGGAGGAGTAAGAGGAAGTAAGCATAAAAAATTACTTTTCTTGTTCACCTTTCTAGAATTTTGGGCCATGTAGATACCTTGCTCCTAAGACCAGGGAATAGTATTTCCTGCATCAAACATAATCTTTCACAGTGGCTGCAAAATATAAAGATTGAATTATTCGCATTGTTGTGGAAAACAACGGTGATGATAAAGTAATGATCCACCATATAGTTTATTGCCATGCAATATCAAAGTTGGCCAACTTGATTTAGTATAAAAAGGCATTATCGCTATACCACAAGTAGACTAGGATACACTCAAGAATGTGTCTGGCATCCATGCCCTTTTTACTTAAATAGAGCTTTTATCCTGTAGCATCAGACATAAGAGCCCCACTGACTCAAATTGGTAATTTGCTCCATTTTAGATTCCATTCACCCAAACATTGACCAAGTTTTTCACTGTACAAACCTATGAAATCACAATGCTAAGAAAAATACTAAGCTGGTAAACATTGAATTTGCACCAAGCTTGCATTGCTGTGTTCAGAAGATTATACATGTAAGCTTTTGATTGGTATATGATTTGTCAATTTCACTTTTGGGTCCAGTCTGGGTTATTAATACCATAATCATAATGTAGCTTTAATAATATTTTTTTTTAAATGTGATAATTCTGTAGTCAAGCAGCAATACATTTCAGCTCTCAGACAAAAAGTCTTAAAATTGTAAATACTTACTAGTAATATGACATCTTATGTAACTTTGCATTTCCTGAAAATAAAGAAAAAGAATCCATTTTTTACTTTCAAATTGAAATAAAAGTATTTATGTTTCTTTTTTTTTAAGAGGTTTGAGTGCTTTGCATTGCACCATGGGGGGGGGGGGGTTCCCCTCCCCCATCAAAAAAAAATTAAGGGTGCAGAACCAGAATTACTAAACACTTCATTTTGATGTCCATCGACCGTGCATAAAGTCTTTTGTCAACCATAATGTGACAGCTAAGGCAGGCATTCCATCAAATTGATAACGGTCTCTGAAATGCTTGGGTGAAGTACATTGGTGAAAGTTTTGACAATATCGGACAATCTATGAGAAAGTTATGAATTTAAAAGTTGTAAAAATTAGTAATTGCTATATCCATGTAGATTTCCAATTGGCCGCATTGGTGATGTCATAGCAATGTAAGGCAAAGAATACTCTCCCATTAGAAATACTACAATACATAAAATTCTTAAAATGTTCTTTTTTTAATTTCAAACTATATTTTTCTTTCATTCGGATATTAAAGCAATATTTCTCCATTCTTTTCTCCTTTCCCACACGTTTTAATATCCACAGTTGCATTCTCCTTTAAAAATTCTGTTGGCTGTGTTGACTACATTTCATTGTGTGTAACTCCTATGAACATACCAGTACTATATGCAGGATTTTTGAAAGGGGGGGTTTTCAAGCTGTATGAAATGTTGTCAAGGGTTAGAACACCTGTAACCATCCCCTGCATATGCTACTGGAACAAACTTATCATTATCCACACTGTAAATTTGGGTACTTGTACGCACTGTATGTAGGTCATAGTGGACTCACCCTGAGTTTATGTGTTTTAGTACAGATTCGCTCTATATGCACAGTCAATGAAACCAACCCCACTCATTTTCAAATATTGGTTTACATCTCCAAAATTGTAAAATGGTTCTTTCAGATATACTTTGGAACTTCATGTTTATCCCATATTCAAGAACCAAAATGATAATGTTTATAATAAGAGCAAAGTGAAAAAAGCAATTAAAAATTTAAGCTTACGGTTGATGTCCCTTCTGAGTGATGAGCGATTGATTTCATCACAGTCATCATCCTCATCATCATCTTCAGACTCACCATCTTCTGGTAAAAAGTCATCTCGATCCAACTCTCGCTTGCGTTTCTAGATGCAAGATAGACAATTGAAATAAAATGCACAATATCAACTTCAAAACATTTTTCATGTGTAAACTTAATTGAAATTGTAAAAATAGCATAAAAATAATAAAAAAATTGAAGTGAAGGTTGAGGGAAATCGATCAATAATTTAAAAAGTTAGATTTTAATTTTTTTTATTTGTGAGGTCATATATGCAAGCAGATGTATGTGGAGCTCATCCGCCATCTCGCAACAAAATTTAACACAATTTTAATTTCAGCCCAGTTGACACTGTAGTGAATTATATTGGTGACATAAATTGAGGATATAGAATTGAAATTGATGAAGAAATGACATAGAAGCATTTTTTGTGATCTATGAATAAATTTCATATAAACTAAGCATAAATAAATTTCTAGTCTATATTTCTTAACTCTGTGTAGAACCTTGGTGAACCTCATGTAGCTCTCAGATGGCACAAAAATAATCAAAATCAATCAACAAATAACATTTTTTTTAGTTTTGAAAATATATGAATAAATTAGCATATTTAATGAATTTCAAAATTCTGTGTTGAAATTTTGTATCACCACCTCAAGCTATCATATAAAGTAAACAAAATTGAAATTGATCAACAAATGAAGAAGAAAAAACATTTTTTGTGATTTATGAATAAAATTTGCATAAATTAGCATAAATAATTTTCCAGACAAAATTTCAAAATTTGTGTACAAGTTTGGTGAACCTCATGTAGATTTACCAGATGGAAGAAAAAAAATCAAAATCTGTCAACAAATAAAGAAGAAGAGGTATTTTCTGTGATTTAAGAATAAATTTCGCTTAAATTAGCATAAATAATTTTCTACTGAAAACTTCAAAATTCTGTGTAGAAGTTTGGTGAACCTCATGAAGTTCTACCAGATGGGAGAAAATAAATCAAAATCAATTAACAAATAAAGAAGAAGCATTTTATGTGAATTCAAAAAACATATATGGTCAATTCCAGCCAAATGTTGCATTTTTCCATTTTCAAAAATTTCTTTTCTGAGCAATTTTGTTTATACTGTTTGTAAGTATACAGTTTAAGGTTTACAAAAACACACTTATATTTACTATACCCTCATTCATTCATAAAATACACAATGTACACTCTGTTGCATTGTGGTACTAAGATTTCATAGAAAATGTACAACTTTCACCCATCCCTGGCTCCTGGCAAGCAAAGGCTGCTGATGAAAAATTCCACTGTCCATGTGACCTCCAAGCTATAATTCAGCATTAGCTGTATTGTTTTACACGCTGCAGTTAAACTGTGAGGCACAAAATACATTTCAAGGTGTGTATGTTTGATGTCCCATAAGTCACAGTTTTGAGCATTAAGTTTCCCTCATATGCTGCCATAGACTCCTGGAGACAAGTATTGGACTTTTTTATCTACCATAGTACATGCTTGCTTCAACAAATCAAGCAGCATCTGTATTGGACTTAAAATAGCTATACTGGGGGGACATACATTTCAGTCCCATAAGTCACATGTCCCATAAGTCACATATACAGTTCGTAAACCATGCCACCTTAAAGCTGTCCATGACAGCAAAGAGAGAGACAAGAATGCTTAAAAGCTGGAGAACAGTATGCTGACTGTCAGAAAAAAAAACAGTCTGAATATCATAGGCAGTGAATTGAACAACAACAAAAAAGTTTGCATTGTGTGCCCAGTCCAGAAAGAAGGAGAAAACTGAATATGATCGCTAAAATGCAAAGCTGAGTGCAGGTAAATTGGGTTTGTTTCACCCTAGCTTTTATTCATTTTTTAGGTCCAGATCATTCCCTTGGTTTTCTTGTCCCCTTGGAGTATGCATCCACTGTTTTACATATGATGTGAACTTGGTATATACATGTAGTTCCATGGAAACTATTAAAACCTATGTCAATGTCCCATCAGTCACAAATTTTGTAGTTGAGCGACCCTCTGGATCCTGTCAAAATAAGAGCACCAGTCCTCAGATGCATTTAAGGCTACCATGAGCAGAGCTATTAAAGCCCCTGTACATGTAAATGCCCAAAAATTGTTCAGAAGCTTGCAATCAAGTTTTCTCAGAATCATTCCTGCCGCCTGCCAATAGAAAGGAACATGCACATATAAAAGGACCAAAGGGTGGTGTCACAATGTCATGAACATCGAATCGCCGGTTCTAAACCTAGTCGCAGCTGCATGATCGTCTTACACATTTGTATTTGCAAAAATGGTGATGTGTGTTGTCCCTGGTTGTTACCATCATTCTGATAGTCGTAAAAGGGCACTGGTTCATAAAGCTTTTCGTAACTTAAGAGCGACTTTAAGAACGACCGATGATCCTTGTGGTAAATGTCATCATAAATTGGCAATGTTTTAGCATATAAGAAAGGATCACTAGTCATTCTGAAAAGTTGCTCCTAACTTACAACAGCTTTATGAAATGGCCCCAGGTTATTTTGTTTAGAACCGGGCTGCCATTACACCATGACAACTAACATCACTTTGGTACTCTATAAATGATGATGTCCTTACAGGCATTCAGAATTTCTATGAAAGAGATGACATATCAACCCAAGCAGCTGGCAAAAAAAGAAGTTGTGATAGGGTGCATCCCCATGGTATATTTTAACCAACATTTTTTGTATTGCCTGAAGTGTATAGTTAATGAATCTTGATGTTCCCTTTGTCAAATCATGTCCCATGGGGTTCCAAATTGGCAATTTTTGGCGGCCATCTTGGATTTTTCATGAAAATCAATTATTTTCATATTTTTTGCACAGACAATGGTAAATCTTCCATGTAAATGAATACAAGTATACATGTACGTGCAGTTTAGATAGTAGAAAGCGATTGCAACCGTTTTCTAGACAGTCCAATTAATGAATTTTAAAAAAATTTATGCCAAAATTTTAATATTTTTTGTCAAAAATTTGCCTGTGCACTGATATCCATCTGTTTTATCATAAACATCAACAGCTAATGAAAAATATGAGCATTTGACACAAAATAGAGTATATTAACAAGAATATTGATATACTTCATGGCAGCATTAATGTCTTAATTTCTTACATGTAATACACTGTAAAGGTCATTTTCTTACCATACTGTATGAGACAGATAGAGAAAAGCAACATTTATTTGTCCCATCTGTAACAAATATGTCCTATCGTTATGTCCCATCAGTCACAATTGAAAGTGTGTACATTCTTTCTAATTGTTCATTTTTCATCTGTTTGCTAAAGATTTACATGTATGATTGTAATTGTTTATTGATTATTTTGTACTTATTTGATTACAGTTCTTAAAACTTGATGACAAGGAAGCTTTTTTTTGGTTAATGTTCCCTTTATATAAATGAAGTGCATGAAAAGATGTTTCTGCCCTTTGTTGAATTTATTTCTGACACAATGGCATGAATTATTAAAGGTGTCATCTTATTAGGGAATATTTATTCATGCTGAAATTAAGTTTGACTTAAAAAGTCATCGAGAGGAAATGTAAATTCCATGAAATGAGATAGGGTCCCATCAGTCACATTCACTTGTCCCATAAGTCACACACGATTGCACACAACTACTGAAACAAATGAAATGATTCAAGTCCAATTCAAGTACTGTTAGTGAGCCCTATCACTAGTTAATCTCCAAGCCCAAATCTAAAAACATTGTCATAAAACTGAGATAGATATGGCACTTTGAACAAAAGAGCCCAATTTGTGTGGTCCATCGATGTCCCATAAGTCACAATGACATTTCTGAATATCTAGCACCCTATGCAACCAAGCTGAAAGCATACATTTTTGTATATAGTAAGTTTAAGTATTCTTCTTACAGTTTAATAAAGTAAATCCATGTTTGTGCAGCTACTATTTCAGATATGCACCTCAGTTATGTGGAAAAAAGTATCAAATGTCCCATAAGTCACAATGGAATTGACCATATGCATAAATTAATTTTGCATGAATTAGCATAAAAAATGTTCTAGTGAGTCAAAACTTCACAATTCAAAGTTTGGTGATCCTCATGAAGCTCTACCAGATGGAAGCACAAAATTTAAAATCAGCCAACAAATAAAGAAGAAGCATTTTTCGTGAATTTTGAAAAATGCACACAAATTAGCATATTTAATGAATTTGAAAATTCTGTGTAGAAGTCTTGAATCCCCACCTACAGAGCTCATTTGGCCCTTCGGGCCTGATGAGCTAAAAATCAATGACATGTCATTTTCTTTAAAAAATTGGTAACAGGTTTTATTGTACCTGTCCTGAACGGAGAAATATTTAGTCATAAAGAACCATTCAAAAATTAACATTATTTATACGGTTATTATGTTACTTGATAACATATGAGGCGGCTGCTTGTATTCGATGTCACAAATGAAAACCTTAAAATTCTTTTATTTATCTTTAATCCATTTTTCTCAAATCTTCACCAATACTTTATACTATTTTTTCTGCTATTTTCAAAATAAACTTTCTGTCAAGGTGAACTTTCCCTTTTAATGATTGTAAGTAAAACAAACTTTTCAAAGCTAATCATTAAATTTAAAACCCAAGTAGACGATTGTATGGGCAAAGTAAAGAAACGCTTTTCCCATCTAATTAAATGTAAAATTTTTATGTACACTACCATATGAACTTGCATGGTGCACATACAATGTATTGATATATTCCATCCCTAATCATTATCTTCCTCCTTTTTTTTCAATGTTATCTGCTTAATACTCAAACTTACTTTTTGTCTATCCTTTTTTATACCTGGAACATCACAAATTGCATCCTTCAAAAGCTTCACCTGTGCCAAAGCCCTGCATGCAAGTATATGAAAAAGAATTTTAATATTACAATTATATATCTACATACAGGAATAATCAAGCTGAGAGGGGGCACACATTTTTTCATCCACTTGTGACTGTAACTTCCACTACTGCAGTGTATTAAACATCATAAACAGGACAAAATAGTAACATCCCCGCAATGGGATCATACTATCAAAGGCCAATAAATTCAAAGACAATTGAGAAATCATGCTCAATATTTCCATAGATCAACTTGTATGTATATATATCAACTTAAGGGAGAAATTATGCAGAACATGGTGTAATATGTTAATCATCATGTTTACCAATGGAAACTATGAAATTATGAGGTTTTCAGACCCCTCTCAGAAAGCTTAGAATGCGGAAGTAGCGGCCATGAAATATTCCAAATCAGGCCACATTCTTCATAACAAGTGGAATGCCTCTGGCCATCTCTCCTGCATCACGCGGCTCAATATAGCAGCAGTGCTGACTTTGAAAACTACTCTAACTCGCACAAGATGATCAGTGATACATGTACATGGTTACTCTTATGTCCAGTTTTTATGAACTAGACCAATAAACTTACAGAGATATGATGGTTATTCAACAAAAAAAACCAACATGGCCAAAGTTAATTGGCCTTACATGACCTTTGACCTTGATCATGTGACTTGAAACTCGCACAGGATGTTAAGTGATACTTGATTATATGTCAAAGATTCATGAATCAGATCCATAAACTTTCAAAGTTATGATGGTAATTCAACAGTTACACCCAACTCGGCCAAAGTTCTTTGACCTTGGTCATGTGACCTGAAATGCGCACAGGATGTTCAGTGATACTTGATTACTCTAATGTCCAAGTTTAACAAACTAGACCAATAACTTTTCAAAGTTATGATGGTAATTCAACAGATACTCCCGAATCGGCCAAAGTTCATTGACCCTAAATGACCTTTGACTTAATCATGAGACCTGAAAATTGCACAAAATGTTCAGTGATGCTTGATTACTATTATGTCCATGTTTCATGAATCAGATCCATAAACTTTCAAAGTTATGATGGGAATTCAACAGATAGTCAGATACCCCCAATTTGGAAAAAGTTCATTGACCCTAAATGACCTTTGATCTTGGTCATGTGACATAAAACTCATGCAGGATTTTCAGTGATAATTAATTAACCTTATGTCCAAGTTTCATGAACTAGGTCCATATATTTTTTAAGTTATGATGACATTTCAAAAACTTAATCTCAGGTTAAGATTTCGATGTTGATTCTTCCAACACGGTCTACATGTAAGTTCATTGACCCTAAATGACCTTTGACCTTGGTCATGTGACATGAAACTCTAATAGGATGTTCAGTAATACTTGATTAACCTTATGACCAAGTTTCATGAACTAGGTCCATATACTTTCTAAGTTATGATGTCATTTCAAAAACTTAACCTCAGGTTAAGATTTGATGGAGACGCCGCCGCCGCCGTCGGAAAAGCGGTGCCTATCGTCTCACTCTGCTACGCAGGTGAGACAAAAACACTTTAGAGACAGTGGCCTTTACTATAGAACAAAAGAGAGCACAAGTACACTTGACATTCTTCTCTTGGCTTTATAGTGATGCTACAGACACACAGCCCATTAACATCATACGTCATTGCTATAAAGAAAGAGAAGAACATATTTTGACATGTTGGCAATATCAGATGCCACTTGAATGGATGGATGGATTGATATTTACGTCCATTCCCAGCCTACTACACTACACTCACACTGGCAATGCGTGTGCACTTAAATGGAGATGCGACTACTTTTAACAACTATGTTTAGATCTATGTGAAAAGTGGAAATTAAGACAATAAACTTATAAATATATTCAGAAATCACAGATGAACCCACCTCTTTTAAAATAAAAATTCCTACTGTTGATTGTGTTGAAAACTCCTACTAACGTTAGTGCCGAGCATTAATCTAAAAAAATATTTATCACTTTCAAACTTAAATGTCAAATTGAATTCACAGGTATTGCATTTTTATATTAAAAAAGGAAATTAGTAATCCAATAGCGAATAGGCATCTATAGGCGAGTGCGATGGTGAAAGATTTTCACATAAGGTGAAAGAACAAGTGGAACACCTCTGGCAGACTCGCCTGCATGACGCAATTCGATATAGCAGCAGTGCTGACTTTGAAAACAGCTATTAAATGATTCTTAACAAAAGTAAAATTCATATGATAATTAATATACTATGTCCATTGACCCAAAATGACCTTTGACCATTATTGTGTGACCTAAGATGTGTGCATGACAGTCATTTATACTTGATTTCATGAGGTAAATGTGTAGATTTATAATTCTGAGTTATGATACCAATATTTACAACAAATACCCCAAACACAGCCAAAGTTCTTAAAATGACCCTTGATCTTAGTCATGTGACCAAAAACCCACACAAGATATTCAAGGATACATGGTTACTCTTATGTCCAAGTTTCATGAACTAGATCCATAAAATTTTAAAGTTACCACAATACCACAAACACCCCCAGCATTATCAAAGTTTTTTTTACTCTAAATGACCTTTGACCTTGGTCATGTGACCTTAACCTAGCACAGGATGTTAAGGAATCCTTGATTGCTCTCATGTCTCAGTTTCATGAATTAAATCCATAAAATTTTAGTTGTGATATTCCACAAATACCTCCAAGATGGCCAAAATTTGGTCTAAGTGACCTTTGACCTTGGTCATGTGACCTCAAACTCAGGCAGGATCTTCAGTGATACACAATTACCCTGAGTTTCATAAACTAGGTCCAAATACTTTCCACCTTATGATGACATTTCAAAAACTTAACCTTGGTAAAGATTTCAATGTTGACAGCGCTGCCGCCGTTAGAAAAGCAGCGCCTATAGTTTCGCTCTGCTATGCAGGCGACACAAATGCTCTATTTGACTCGGCTCACCTCATTGAATAGAGTGTGTCTTTCTCTCATCAAATGCAAAATGTCGCACCACTGCACATATTAGAATATTCACTATTTGTGTTGAACAATGCCTCAGAAGTTAGAAAAAATTATACAAATAATAATCAATTATTTCCTCAGGAGTTAAGGAGGCGTTGTACAAAAAAAACAAGTGGAATGCCTCTGGCGGTCTCATCTGTATCATGCAATTCAATATAGCAGCAGTGCTGACTTTGTAAACTACTATTCACAAAAAACACCATTCATATGATACAACACAACGTTCATTGATATTTGACCTTGATCATGTGACCTAAAACTTGTCAGTGAAACTTGATTACGCCTACATTTGTATATCAACATTTTTTCCACTACATGTATATCGATAGACTATGAAAGTTATGACAGCAATCTAATAATTACCTCTAAAATGGCCAAAGTTCAATGACCTTAAATGATCTTTGACTCTCGTCATGCGACCTGAAACTCGCATGAGATGTTCAGTGATACTTGATGAGTCTTAAGTCCAAGTTTTATGAACTACATGTAGACCAATAATTACAGAGTTATGATTGTAATTCAACAAATACCTCAACGTGGCCAAAGTTCATTGACCTTAAATGACCTTTGACCTTGATCATGTGACCTGAAACTCACATGGGATGTTCAGACATACTTGATTACTCTTATGTCCAAGTTTCATGACTCAGATCCATAAACTTTCGAAGTTATGATGGTAATTCAACAAGTACCCCCATTATGGCCAAAGTTCATTGACCTATAACATTGGTCATGTGACCTGAAATTCGCACAGGATGTTTCATGATACTTGATTACTCTTATATCCAAGTTTCATGAACTAGATATACATTGTAGAACTAGATGAAATAAATTTTCAAAAGTTATAACGGTAATTCAACAAATACCCCCAACTTGGCCAAAGTTCATTGACCCTAAATGACCTTTGACCTTTAATCATGTGACCTGAAACTTGCATAGGATGTTAAGTGATACTTGATTACTATTATGTCCAAGTTTCATGAATCAGATCCATAAACTTTCAAAGTTATGATGGTAATTCAACAATTTGGCCAAAGTTCATTGATCATAAATGACTTTTGACCTTGGTCACGTGACGTGAAACTCAAGCAGGATTTTCAGTAATACTTGATTAACCTTATGGCCAAGTTTCATGAACTAGGTCCATACATTTTCTAAGTTATGATGACATATCAAAAACTTTACCTTAACTTAAGATTTTGATGTTAATTCCCCCAACATGGTCTAAGTTCATTGACCCTAAATGACCTTTGACCTTGGTCATGTGACCAAAAACTATGGCAGGATGTTCAGTAATACTTGATTAACCTTATGGCCAAGTTTCATGAACTAGGTCCATATACTTTCTAAATTATGCTGTCATTTCAAAAACTTAACCTCAGGTTAAGATTCGGTGTTGACGCCGCTGCCGTCGGAAAAGCAGCGCCTATAGTCTCACTCTGCTTTGCAGGGTGGAAAAAATCCACCGTATATGAACAAGTGCATGTCTTCAGAATTTATCACATGCTCTTTTTATTTCTAAATGCACAGCTCTAACAGTTTAGCTACCCACACTCTGGGAGAGCACCGTAAACACAATTTTTACACTTTGATATAGCAAACCGATCATGTCTCGTACAAGAAAACATGTCATCAAAATCAGGTCTTCTCAGAGACGGATTTGAGGCTTACTTCGGAGTGGCAGTTTAGCAGTTTTTAAATGGCATTTTCTGCTCTACCATATTCATTTAATTTTTAATGACACAACAATTATCCCCATATCTTAACCTTAGCATTTAAGACCATATCCACAATCTATACATTTCTCCTACATAATGTTCCTAGTCTGAATGTATTTATTTTTGCAGTCCATCAGTCTGGAAAGAAAATTACATGTACATCGGTGACCGGCAGCATCAGTTTGTCAATTAGTGGACTGACCATTTGGACTTAAGCCCAATACCTCAATCAAGAAAAGATGAATCAGCTAAAATCAACGACTGTTCATTTATTTTTTAATTGCATTCTCATAATTTTACCAAACAATTGTTTGCATGATCACCTGCCATTATATAAAACATAGAAAAATTTCATTTTCACTCATCTTTTTAACAAACTGCAAAACTTTGAAAATAAATACCCCAGTAACTCTTTTATTAATTGGTAGATTTTCATTAACATGTTTCTCTAATTTTTCTACCTATAATTCAAGAATTGGGTGGCCTCCAGAACTCAAGTCATTTTCAGCTTATAGTATTAAGAGGGAACCAGTGAACTGAAAATATCTTATTTATTCATTTCTGCATGTCATGACAATGTACACAGTGTGACCATCACAAAAGTAAATATAATAAATATTACATTAAAATGATGATCATTTAGAAGATATTGAAGTAACAACTAACAAACAGGCAGTTGTATGGCAATAAAGGCAGATGCTTGAGCCGTTGTCACACCTTTGGAAATATAAAGTACATACAGTATGTGTATAAAAGAATACACGGAAATGCATAAAAACAGAACTTTGATACCTTTTGCTACTTTTTGATTAACATGTCATATTAGCACGTAGAAACAAGCTTTCTACAATTTTCTACAAAATAAGTTATCCAAATCATGCATGACAAGTAGGTTAAGTTATATTAAAAATCTCAAAAACTTTTTTTTAATCTTTCTCAGTGCCCACTGTATACTCCTTGGGTACTTCTGAGAGTGGAATTGGTGCTTTATAAGTCCCATTATTATCATTATTATTATTGTTATTATTATTATCATTATTATTTTGTAATAATTATTATTATTTCTTTTCTTTTTTTATTATCATTACTATTATTATTATTATCATTATTAGTAGTAGTAGTATCATTATCATCATCATTTTATATAAGTACCCACTTCTGAGCAGCTTTGCGTTGACGATGTCTTCCGAGATCCTCTCCTTGGTCTAGAATAGGTTCAGGTGTTTCATGAATTGTTCTCCGATGAATATCCAAACCAGCTTTACTTGTATAAACCTGTGAAGAAAAATAAGTTTTGCTCCATAAGAGGCTGTATCAAACACATTGTATACAAAATGCTGAACACATATGCATTCTGTATCTGGCTATAATATTCTATACGTATTCTAAGTCTCGCAAATGCCGAGGGTGGGGGGGGCGTGCCTTAAGATCTCAGCCATGGATTGTGTAAATATTGATAATTTTCATACTGGGTAAACTTACACTATGATTTTAAAGGTTGCATAATGTATGAGTTCACTTAAGCTATGTATTTATTCCATGTTATACATGTATGAATCAATTATGCTGATTTATACATAAATAAATATTGGACAATTAATACTAATAATGAATAATCATACATGCTCATAATGTTTAGCACTTACTTTATCAGAAGTCTCTAAGCTCTGTACAGTAATTCAGCATATTTACCCTGGCTTTTCTTTTTATGGAAGCTACCAGCGAATACTTTTCCCGTTATAAACCAACATATAATTAAAAGAGTGTTATCAGTGAAAGTAAAAATTGAAGATAGTTACATGTTATATACATTATTTTGTCTTGACACAGGATTTGCACATGAATTCACAATTTTAGTCAATATGGGTCTGATAAACTCCAAAACTAACTCTCAACAGACACCCTGGAGAAGGCCTGGAGAAATAAATTAATGCCTCAAAGTGCTGAATTATGACTGAAGATTATCATGATATTACCCTAAATGACACTAGCATTGACAAAGTTGATTATTTTGTTTTCCTCAGAAGTGTAGTCCCCACGGTGGAGAATGACTTAAAACAACACATATCCTTAGCCACCTGGGCATTTGGGAGGCTAAAAAGTAACATCTGGTGCAACCAAAACATCCCAAGGTTACTGAAGATCAGGATCTACAAATCCCTAATTCTTCCTATTGCATTATATGGTGCAGAAACATGGACCCTGTAGGCTTACAGTCTTTGAAATGAGATGCCTTTGCATCATTATAAGTGTACATTTATTGGACAAAGTCAGGAAAGCGGAGGAGATTACACATGTACATATCAAAAACAAAATATGTAAGGAAGCTACAAAAAAAAATCTGAGGTGGTTTGGGCACATATGCCGTATGTCACAAAACTGCTTTCAAAAGGCATACAGAAATGACTTTGACAAGGGGAGACCACCAGGATGTCTCCTTTCCAGATGGAGGGACCAAGACAGATGAGATGTGGGTCTCCCTCTACTGGATGCTGAAGACCCAGCCCAGGGTAGAAGTGAATGGAATAGGATCACCCAAAGGAGAATGAAGGGACACATCGTCCTATCCACCTAAGTCAATATTTAGAAATATTGGATGGCCTTGAGTCAGGGATGCCACTAGGCGTCCTCCAAAAATACTGAAACTTATCGCGGGCGGGGACAGTGTCCAAGATCAGTGAATTGGGGCAATGGCGCCGGAAGCCCAAAAATTTAGGGAGTCCATGTTCAATATTGGGATGGACACAGGTAAAGAATTGGACAAGCAAGCAAAAAAAAAAAATTTAGGGGGTGGGGCAAGAGGCTTCTTACCTTGTTGTGATCAATGAAATTGAAGCCAAGGTTTGAAAAAACTGACTGTAGTTAGTTGTGTGTTTCTAAAGTAATATAGGTTTTCCAGGTCAAATGTCCGCCGTGTCAGAGCAAGTGTCCGATTAGGTAATTCAAATGTCAATAGGGATTTCAAATGTCCCATTAGCCAGACTTGTATCCCAATAGATGAATAAAATGTCCTTAGA
Organism: Lytechinus variegatus; assembly: GCF_018143015.1. Classification (NCBI taxonomy): domain Eukaryota; kingdom Metazoa; phylum Echinodermata; class Echinoidea; order Temnopleuroida; family Toxopneustidae; genus Lytechinus; species Lytechinus variegatus. The sequence goes on along the minus strand of NC_054742.1, from coordinate 5,354,073 downwards.
GAATTCAAATGTCCGCACAATAGAACTTATTTTTCAATAGGTAAATCAAATGTCCATCTTGCAAATCAAATGTCCTAATAGGTAAATAAGATGTCCATAGGGAATTCAAATATCCGTTGAATAGCAAATGTTACACAATCATGCATAAATTAAGACATCAAGTCGTACATAGGTAAATCAAATGTCGTTTAGGTAATTCAAATGTCCATTTGCTAATGATGTTGAAAAGAGATTGATTTTGATGTATGACAAATGTACACAATTAAGTATCGAAATTCTGTTCAGTAGTAAAGATTATTCAAACAAAGTAAAAACCAATTACAATTTGGTTTATTGAAAGAAAGGGGGGAAGGATACTTGAAAATATATAGAAAGATTTACAGAAACAAACATGCTTCATTACGAGAGTGTATAAATAACATTTACTTAATGGAAAATGCGTTGAAGTTGATTGTTATGTCTAAATATCTGTTCTCATCGATCACTCTGCTAGCTTACCATTTAGGGTCCAAAACAAGGTAATTAATGATGAAAAAGATATGAAAAAATAAATAATCGTTAATAAACATAGCAGAACTATTGTTTGAATTATTAGGAGGTACTTTTAATAAATCAGAGTTAGTTGCATAATGATGATTTTTGTTTTAACAACAAAAACTTGAAATTGCTACCCTGCCTGAGTGAGCCTATCAAAATGATTACTTCTTATCGAGTTAGATACACCCTACCCACCCCATCTAATCAAATCGACTTAAAGTAATCAAAATTAAATCCCACATTGAAAATTACTTCGTCTAAGACGTTTATCTGAATTACCAAAATAAATTTATAATTAAGAGGATTTCTAACAGCATTCAAGATTGTTGCACGTTTGCAGGTAATGCAAATGAGTGTATGAAAATGTAACCGTTTTGAATTAACATACATTTTCATGAAGAGTTGATTTAGCACATGGCACAAAAAATAAGGTTGTAGGTATATTCATTATAAAAATAGAGACATAAATAGAAATAATTTTTATTTGTGCCTGCAGGAAGATAAATGTTTGGGATGGATGAGAGACTGAGAAAATTTATTTATATATAAACTAATACTTTATAAGAAGAATTAAACAATAATTATTTTTATGAGTTAAATAGGTTTCATAACTGTGCATGAGGAACAAACATTTTCACAAACAATGAGTTTTTCATATGAATGATGAAATTAAATGCCATAGATTTATATATTCTGGGTTGGAGAAAAAAAAAATATTGTAAATAATATATCCGTCGTTTGTCTGTAGGTCATGTTGCGTGGTGTTCAATATGTAGTGGAAGGAATGTAATTATTTGGTAAATAACAACAGAATATGCAAGAAAATTGAAATTTTACACCCATAGAGACTATTGAAATCACTATTTGATACTTTTATACAAAAATAAATAAACATACAGGGCCAAACCCACCCCCCCAAAAAAAAGGAGATAAAAGATGAATAAATAATTAAATAAAAATAAGGATAAAAATCAAGGAGGTCAACAAATTTGTGAAACGAGGGGGGGAGGGCGAAATCCCTTGCTTAACAAATGGATAGATCGAGCAGGAAGAAAAAGGGAAAGGTGAGTGACAGAAAATGAAAAAGTGAAAGATGAAAAATGAAGTTATCACGTTCGAGTCATCATTATTTCAAACCGTGGACAATTGAGATCCCTATACGACATTTGTTTTCCCAAGTGGGATATTTCACTCTCTAATTGGACATTTAGTTCCCTATGTGACTTTTGATTTCCCTAATCGGATATTTGATTTAGCTATATGGACACTTTGAACCTACGTGGACATTTGAAATTCCCCAATCGGACATCCGATTTCTTATTCGGACATTTGTTCGTGTACACGGACATTTGAAATATCTATTTGGACAATTGGTTCCAATCTGCGGACATTTGACCTGGAAAACCTATAGAACGCTAGACTAAAAGTTTCAGTCTCTGTATTTTGGTTGCTCCGCTGAACCGCGTTGGCTCCACTCACCAATACATAGACTGAAGAGTTGTTGGCCTGTACATGAAGACAAAGTGCTAACCCTTTACCAGGGAGCACCGGCCAGCGAAGCGGGCCGGAGCTCCCTGGGTTATGTACCGTATCGGAATGCAGCTGTAACGTTAGATCCAACATTCGGCAGACTGATATTTGGATCGTTTTTGGTACATAAAATGTCACATTATGAAAAAACAATCACATCCAAATTCACGAGAAAATAAAATTCAGAAACATCGTACCTTATACAGCAGTTACTGCTAATTCCTTTCAAATTATCATCAAAACTTAGTCATCCTCGATCCTTTCGTTGGTCATTGTAAGTTGCCATCTTGGATGACGTCATCATCTTTACAGACGTATTTACCATTCGCTATTACATCGCGATTCGTGCCGCTGTTTTGCGCTTGTCTAAGTGCATGCGTTCGGAACTTGTCGCTCGCATTGATTGGCCAGGATATTGAGGATTCCAAATCGGAAAGCCTTGATAAAAGCACAACTCAATGAACGTAGTGGGCAGTGCGCGCGTTTATAAATTATGTACTGTATAAAAGCAAATATCTCAGGGAAATATCTTCCACTCGGTCGATCGACACGCATCGCAATCGAGAGTTGTAGGGGGAAAAAATGAGGATTTTCCGACTTTTTTTTAGTACACTGAAAACAGGAAAAGTCGGAAATATGGAAATAAGACGGACAACAGGGAAAAAGACAGAATTCCGTATAAATACGGAAAAGTAGCATCCCTGTGAGTGGGATGCATAGAAATATTGTTCTTCAGCAAGTAGTAGTATTTCTACGCATCCTACGAAAATTAGTCATACAATATTATTATTATTATTTAGCTACCCCCACAAAGCTAAACATAAATTCAATATAAAGCAAAAAAAAATTGTATGATTTTATGTCAATCATGTAAATCATGAGCATGGTGACTGAGTATTGTCATTTTTTTAAAGAAATCTCTGTACATAAAGATGCGCTAGCATACAATGCAAGTGCATTTGAATTCAATAAATTAACACAATCTTGCTAATTTGCCATACCTCCTGGCAACTAATATGCACTGCAATTTCATTGTGATGTAACAATACTTTCATGCGTACAATCATATATTAACCAATGATAATCTTGTGGGTAGGGCAAAATATTCATTTCATCCAATATGGATAATAATATGCTTTTGATAGGTATACACTTTAAAAATCAGTTTTAATATTTTGTCTCTTTGAAACAACCTCGCAAGATGTCAAAAAATATCTGCACCTCTGAAAACCCTACAGTATCTAAATTATAAATATCTGAAGCACATTACACTGTAGGTTTAATATTTGATATAAGGCTTTGGGTAATATTTCATTAGGTATAAATACCAGAAATCAATATGAGACTAGTGTGCAAAATGATTTACCTTATCTGGGCAGTGAGGGCAGTAGTATTTCTGGATATCTTCAGGATTCACCCCACATCTTTTCACATGATAATCATATCCAGCTTTATTGCTAAAGGATTTTGGACATCCAGGTTGAGAGCATTTGATGCGTCCCTTGGTCTTCAAAACAGCTGCATTATCATCTTTTACGATCATTGTCTCTATTCAAATAAATATAAAGAAAATTTTAATCATTGGGATATTTAAAATTTAACTATATCACTTTTTATACAGATTGCTTCATCTATCTATCACCATTTCTGCACTTCATGACACTCCTTCCAGTGGCTCACTTTTCATCATTACAGAATATCTTCATGGTGGCATATCATAATCCTTAACAAAAACCAAATGGTTATCTGTTATTGCATGCACATTTAATAATTACATCCAATTTCAAAGATGTTTAATATTGCATTTTGTTCCTAAACACACTTCCCATTGAAGTAACTCATTCTGTCAGTGTGTCGGTCTTGAAACATAAACTGAAATTAAAGTAGGCCCGGTTTGAAAGTCCATTTTTGATGCACGTGTACACGGCGTGTTTTTCGGTCGTGTACACGTTGTAAACACTGAGTGAGAGTGAGTTACAGTATGTTCCTACATGTAGCCTAAGTCACAGTTTTAAAGCTTACCTGAGAAGTTAGAAGTGTCAATCCACAAAAATTGGTGCAATTAAAAAGTTTACTCAGCTTAGCAGCGCATTAAATTAATAAAGAATGCAAAAGTAAATCAGTGCAGGGCCCTAGTTAGCACCGACGTTCGTTGGATGCGCACTTTGCATACTGTACCGTACATGCATGCACAGATCGCTGCAGAATTAAGTGTAACTGAAGTTATTAATTGATTTTCATTATGTTATTGCCAATTTGAGGAGCGTGTGTTTGGAGGCTTGTAGCATATGTTTATGAGCGTATAACACGTAACTGGAGCAATGATCGCTGTCGCAATTGGTGATTCTCAAATTGGCTCTAAAAGTGATTGAAGAACGCTTTCGAGAGTCTCGTTACGTGTTACACGCTCATACACATGAGCTACAAGCCTACAAACACACGCTCCTCAAATTGGCATTAAAATAATGAAAATCAATCGATAACTTCAGTTACACTCAATTCTGCAGCGATCTGTGCATGTATGTACGGTACAGTATGCAAATTGCGCATCCAACGAACGTCGGCGCTAACTAGGGCCCTGCACTGACCGGAGCATACCCATTTCGTGTGGTACAAAAACTTGAGTCTCCAGAATAAATGTGGATTAAATCGGCGATTTTGGAAGTAAACTCACTCTAGATTAATTGAAATATATTGACATATTAGTGATTAAAACATGTGCAGTGTCTTAGAACTAAGAATTAATGTGAGGCTGTGAGCTTGTTCACTGACTTTACAGTCCCACGCAAGCTTTATGCAGATGCTACCGTGTACACGGTGATGGAATTTAGTACACGTGCACTGACTTGACCGTGCGTGTACACGTGTACCCGAAACGGGCCTAAATTAAAGCTTATGCTGAAACTCTTAAAGGAGAATGAAACGATTGGAACAAGATAGCTTGTGTGAAAACAGAAAAATCAAAGAAACAAATCAACAAAAGTTTGAGAAAAATCGGACAAATAATGAGAAAGTTATAAGCATTTGAATATTGCGATCACTATTGCTATGGAGATAGCAAATTGGCAATGCGACAAAGATGTGTGATGTCACTTGTGAACAACTCTCCCATTACTTTAGTATATATTTCACTTGAATTGCCTCTTTTATCACATCTATCCATAGATCATGTGTTCTTTCTACATGAGGGCATATAATACATATTTTTTAAGAATACATCATGGATAAAGAGTTTGTATCATCATAAGAAAAAGCAAAAAGAGACATTTTGAGGGTATTTTACAGTCCACCAAAGGGAAAGTTGTTCATCAGTGACATCACACATCCTTGTCGCATTGCCAATGGGAGGATCTCCATAGCATTAGTGATTGCAATATTCAAATGCTCATAACTTTCTCATTATTTCTCGACTTTTCTCAAACTTTCTTTATTCTTATTCTTTGATTTTTCTGTTTCTACACAAGCCTATTTATTCCAAAGATTTCATTCCCCTTTAAAACATTTAGTGTAAAATAGATAATTTATTTTAATCTTTGTTTTTTGTTGTACACTTCTTCTTTCCTCTTTTGGTGTTTATCTTATAACCTCATTTATACACTTCCCATATAACTCTCTCTCTCTCTTTGCCATCTCAAAAAAATTTTTCCATTGTATATAAACCCTTTCTTATCTTTTCTCATGTCTTTTTCATTCTGTATATAAATTCATAAATATATTCACTCTTTCCTTCTTTTGCTAATTTCTCTCCGTATTTCTTTTTTTCTCCTTTTCTTTCGATATGTAGATTTAGCTGTGTACATAGCCTACTCTTATTCAAAGTATGTAAAATATCTATGGGCAAGTCCAAGCTATTGTCCCCTCTGAAGCCGAAATTAAATCTTTGCCTAAATCTAACATATTGTATGTCATTTTAAAGTTTTTTTCCCTATATTTTTTCTTCTGAAAACGCGAGGTTAATGAATGCCAAGGTCACGAATCCAAGAAATCATTCATTAGCGTGACGTACGGGACATCACATTTTTTATCTGCAGATAATGCAAATTATATATTAGAAAATATTTCTGTGGGGACTTGTGCTGCTAATTTCATGCAAACATTTGAGAAAAAAATGATTTTGAAAATTAACTAATTAAGTTAATCATCTGGTGTCCAACAGGCAGTGTCCCGTACGTCACAATTTAGCATATGTTTTTTTAATTCTAATTTAAGAAAAAGTTGAACAGTTTTCTTCACACTTTGGAGAGTTCTATTTTATATTACTATACATCCAAAAATTAAAGTGAATATACCGAATTAATTTCATGTTTACTTATATCAGCTAATTAAGCTTTGTGACGTACGGGACGGTTACACTTCCTAATTCCGAAGGTTCTTTATTCCGAAGGTTCGTAATTCCGAAACACGTAAATCGCATATACCTCGATCTTCGTTAATCCAAAAACGTAAAAGGGTTTGTTAATCTGAACATTTGTGGCATTATTCCAAAGGTTCAATAATCCGAAAACAAAATTAGGTTTGTTGTTCCGATGGTTGGTTAGTCCGAAAACGAAATAAGATTAGTTAATCATTTAGTTTTCGGACTAACGAACTTTCGGAATTACGAACCTCATTTCTTTTTCGGATTAACGAACCTTCGGACTAACGAACTTTCGGAATATCCGAACCTTCGAAATAATGAAGCTTCAGAATTATGAATGTATGCAGTACGGGACACACCATGGGATTTGTATGTATTTCTAATTAAGGTTATTTTTAATAAGGAGCAAAGATAATGTAAATTGAGATAAATAATATATCACTAGTTGAATATTGGTAAAAGGCTGATAATACAGTTACCATGTAATAAATAACATTAATTATTATTAATTAGTTAAGGGCTCCACACTAACCCATTTTTTCTACTGGTCCAACCTATTCATGTCGGACCAGTAGATACCCAGTTTTTCAAATTTTTACTGGTCCGAACCCAAAATCTACTGGTCCCCAAAAATAAAGAAACATTAAAAAAAGGCGCAAGTTTATTTGTCTAGCCTTTCGTTCCCCCCCCCCCCAATGAAATGAAGGAATGAAGGACAAAAAGAAACAAAGAAAGAAAGAAAGAAGGAAAGAAAGAAAGGAAAGAAGAAAGGAAGGAAAAGAAAGAAAGAATAAGAGAAAGGAAAGGGATGAAAAGAAAGAAAGAATAAAAAAGGAAGGAAGGAAGGAAGTAAAAAAGAAAAGGTAAAGAAAGGATAGATGTGAAGGAAGGAAAAAAAAAAGAACTAAAGAAGAAAAGGAAGGAAGGAATAAAGAAGGAACAAAAATAAGAAAGAAAGATAGAAAGGAAAAGAAAAAAGAAAGAAGGAAAAAAGGAGGAAGCAATACAGAAAGAAAGAACGAATCCGAAAAGTAGTAAAGGAATGAAAGAAGAAGCAATAAAAAAAGGAAGGGTTAATGGAGAGATGGAAAGAGGACAAAAGAAAGAGAGGAAGGAAGGATTGAAAGAAGAAAGAAATTAAGGAAGAAATAAAGGAAAGGTAAAATGATAGATTAAGGAAAGACATAAAGGAAGGGAAAGAAGGAAAGACACAAGCAATATAAAAAAAGAAAAGGTAAAAGAATAGATGAAAGGAAGAAAAAAAGAGAGATGAAGAAAAGAAGAAATAAAAAAAGGTAAATAAATGATTGGTGGAAGGAAGAAATAAAAAAAAGAAAGTAACGAAGAATGAAGGAAAGAAAAGGGTAAAAGGAAGGAAAGAAAGGAAGAAGAGATGAATATAGGATGGATGGACTCAAGAATTAAAGAAAGAAAGGAAGGAAGGAAGGAAGGAAGGAAGGAAGGGAAGGAAGGAAGGAAGGAAGGAAGGAAAGAAAGAAAGAAAGAGAGAAAAAAAAAAGAAACAGAAAAAAATATTTTTTAAAAGGATAGAAAGAATGAAAGAACGAATTAAAGAAAAAAAAAGAGAAAATAAAAAGACAGTAACAAAAAAAATTAGGGAAGAACAAAGATTGAAAAGAAAGAAGGAAAGAAAGATAGGAAGAAAACAGAGGAAGAAAGCTAAAACTATCATCATAAATGATTTATCAATTTCTTTTTGGCTCAATTAAAATAGCTACGAAAGAAAGTCAGAAACCAAGTGTATCAACACACACATAAATGCATATGTGGGGCTAACTTGTATTCAGACGATATCACCCGAAACCCGATCTGTTTGAACCAAACAGAAGTGAAAATTTATCCTTTTACTGTTTAAAAATGACAGAGTTACTCCAATTTTTAGGAAATATGGACATTATAAGAGCCTTTCATGAGTATGAACCGCGAATTTTGACAGTTCTGTGAGAGATTTCTGCCAGAGTTTAGCCAAGCTTCGTTTGCGCAGCCAGTAAAGAATTTACCACGTGAGTTGTGTGGCTGGCTAGCTACATATGTACACTGTACTGTATCTGCTTTTGTAGCAATTACGTGCGATTCATTCTGTGTGTATTCTGTGTGTGAATGACAGAATTTATCGGGGGAATGGTTTGCAGTGAATTTGACCATTTCTGGAAAAGTTATTGGCCCAACAATGGTTTTTATTACTGGTCATGTTGGACCCTTAAAATCTTGCTATTTTTGGAAAAATTACTGGCCCGACAATGATATTTTTTACTGGTCATGTCGGACCAGTAAATCTTCCTATTTCTGAAAATCTACGGGCCCGACAGCGATTTTTACCGGTCCGGGACCGTCGGACCGCCGGACCGCCGCTAGTGTCGAGCCCTGGTTAAGTTATTAATGAAATTTTTCATAATTATAAGGTCATAAAGTTTTTTTAAAGGTTTTTTTACGGACGCTTGCGTCGGGTAACGTTGGGGAAGAACATTAGGAAACAAGATGGCAGCGTAAACATCCGGCAAGTCTCTTCCGTCTTTTCATGATATTTTTGAATTCTTGCTTAAAAATAAAATCCATAGCGTAGAAATGTCGGAAATAAAGTTGTATCCCATGTACATGATTTAGGGCTAGATATTTTAGAAAGTAGAAATCTCGGGGGCAAAAGTTTCAGGATTTTTGGTGGTAAACACAAACGAATACAAAGGAAGACCTGACTTCGTATGAGAGCACTCATTCAATGAACAAGGTTATGAGAGTAACCTTACCGTTTACGTTAGTAAATTATTTTTACTCCCTAGAAGAAGCCTCCTGCCTGGCTAAAATAGCTTGGACATGCCCCTATACACTTATTTTATCCTTATTGGGGGAACCTTGCCTAACTTTTTAAGGTCTACTCTCTTTCCAAATGTGAAATTTTGTGTATAACTTTTGTCTCCGGAATACTCTGTCTTGTGAGATGATATGACTCATGCAACAACCTGGGGCCCGTTTCTCAACACCGTCATAAGTCTAACTTCTTGACTAAATCGGAGATAGTGAGCTACTTGTCTGCTGTTTCACGAAGCCCTCTTTACCAAGATCGGGCCCAACAACCTCACTAAATATTTATGACACCTCCGAACCTGTCATAACTTCTTTCTTAATGACGTATGGCATCACGTGGGTAGACTGTGACATGCGAAAGTGCCGAGAAATTTGAAAATTATAATCTTACGTAATCAACCATAGAGGTTGAAATTAAATCCCAAAACAAGTGGGATAATGCATTCAATGATCATTGTAATACAAAGTAACTATGAAAAGTGTTGGTACAATGCCCATTCATTTTGAAATAGTAAAATAATTTAATCGATAAAAATTCTACCACATCGGGCCATCCATAACTGGACTTGTATTTGTCGTTTTCAGACCCTATTGACATTTGGATAAATTCTAATCTCTAATTTATGCATAGAATTTGTCAAATCGTAAGATCGGTATCAAAGATTTATAAAAAAAAAATGTTAAACTATATTTCGATGATGTTTGGAATCGTAAAACATTGTATAATTATAATTTTACAAATAAAACCGTTATGGTTTACTTTCGTAAACTATTAAAATTGGATATCCCGGGGGTACCCATCTCAACGACCACATGTGATATTTTTAGTCGTGAAATAAATTATTCATAATTCAATTTTCAGCAATTGAATGCCCCAGACTTCATGGTCTAAGTATGTATGATGCATAATTTACCTGTGCTATTATCAGTAGAGGCGCTGGTCCAAAAATTGGGATTGTCCCAGAAAACAAGGATATCCTCATAAACCAAGACAAATCATGTCTTGATAAATTGAGACTGTCCTTGTTTATGGGGATGTTTTTTTTCACTTCCTCCTACGGGACAAAAACAGCAATTACGGAAAATGAGAGTGCTAAAAATAGATTCAGCGACCTCAATTCCCCCCAGTTCACCGTCTATTTTTCATGACTCACCGTCTTCCAATAATCTTGTTATGAAACCTGATATGTTTACATTGACTAGCACACTTGATTGGTGTCGGCACTTGACAGGTCAATGAACATTCCTAGATTTCTTGTGTGAAGAAATCTTTATAAACTGAGACAGTCCCTGTAAACTGGGACGATCCCAATTTTCTGACCAGCGCCTCTACTGATTATTTTTAAAAGATGTAATTGTAATCTCGAATTCACAATATTTGCAATTTTGTCATAATTTTTCTTTTTGAAAATTATGCTATTTTGTGATGAAGCCTTTCATGAAACAGGTTTAGTAAGATTGGAACTAACTCCGTGGTTTGTGGATAAATATATCATACGAGTTATGACTAACTTGTCCGGGTGTTGAGAAACGGGCCCCTTTATGTAAAAGTTTAGAGCTAACAATCTATTTTTATCTTGCTATTTATGGCCTTATTTATTTCATTATCATTTTCTGAACAATATTTTTGTGAAAGGAAGAAATAAATGAACAATGGAACTTTTCCCAAGACGTTGCGCAAAGGAGGCCATGTCGATTACAAATGTGTGCAATTTCTTATCTGTACGAGCGAATGAGCCATACCCCGATTTCTTGATGCATGCATTCGAATAGTACATGAGAAAAATCACCGGCTACATCATTTAGATGTCAAAATGTGCAGTGCGGCCTAAGAATGAACTTGATTATTAAACGTGTTATTTTTTGTATGGTACCACAAAAATCGATATTACCAGGATCAGCTCCTGCGTTTCGAGGGCGACCTCTGCCACGATCACGACCATGGCCCGGTCCAGGACCGCCACAGCCAGGTGCACATCCACGAACTCGTCGTCGATGCTTCATGGGCATGGTGACCGACTCAAATAGTGCATGCAGCTAGCTAGCGCACGCGTACGATCTACAAATTGTAGACGTAAAGACCCGCACATCTGCTGCAGTCACAGCTGATTCAAGGAGCCATATCAGACTGGCGGAGGCGTCGATCCTGGGGGCGGGGGAAGGGGCGTCGATCCATTTTTCAGATTGGGGGGGCAAAATCATTAACGTTCCAAAGCGCTGGATCGTACAAGACACCCACACATACACACGAACACCCTCACACACACACACATATGTATATATATATATATGCACACATATATATATGACATATGATACACAGTCACGTATCTCACCAACAAATTAATGCGAGCGCGAAGCGCGAGCTGATTTTTTTTTAGTATACTGGCAGGAAAAGGGTGCCTGTTTAGAACTGTTTGTAGTAACTCATGAGGAGGATACATCACTACACAGATAGTAGTGCCGAGAGTGAGCTAAAAAAATTATAGTCTGACCTGAAAGCTTGATATTCTAAGCATTTTTGGTACCAATGATTAAAATTGGCATCTAAAAGAAGAATAGATGCGAGCGCGAAGCGCGAGCTGAAAATTTTGATTTTTTGATCTGAAAAAATGACAGTTTACTGGACGTTTTTGATAAAGAACAAGATATATATCCAAGAAAAGATGATTGCAAATCGAAGCAGGAGTTCTTTTGAAGCTTTAAAGTGAAAACGGGACATTTGCATTCACCTATTTAATCATAAAAAAGTATGGGTTTTTGCTACATAAATGATGCGAGCGCGAAGCGCGAGCTGAAAATTTTTATATTCCAATCAGAAAAGCGGGCATTTTGAGCACGATTTTAAATAAAGAACGAGTTGTGTATCTCATTCTCGCTTGCTGAGCATTACAATCTTGTTTTTTTTTTTTGCCATATTCGGAATTATTGGGGGGGGCAAAATGATATGTTTGCCCCCCAATATTTTCATTGGTGGGGCGATCGCCCCCCCTGCCCCCCCAGGATCGACGCCTCTGGGCGGGGGGGCAGGGGGGATGCGGGGGGGGGCGATCGCCCCACCAATGAAAATATTTGGGGGGCAAACATACCATTTTGCCCCCCCCCCATAATTCCGTACTAGTAGTCGAGGATCTGCGAATTGCATGGCATATGGTGAATTGGGAAGAGGCAGTTTGAAAGCGTATGATAAATTTTTGGGCTAGGATTCGTCAAAGTGTAAATGGAAAATCTAAGTTATCAAGTATGATTTATAGGCTTTTGCGTCACCTTCATGACCATGATGACAGGGACCTAATTTATAAGTCACCATGGATAGTAAAAGTAAAAGACATAGATGTGGGATAACCTGTGGAGTGCTGCATGAGAATATGGTCTTGGACGTTAAGTGGGTAAAGTCAACTGTGGGTCTCAGATTGGATGATATTGCCAAACAGGAATGGAATACTGAAATTAATAGAAATCGTTTATGAATGAATTATAGGATATTCAAACAAGATTTCGGTTTTGATAATTATCTACTTAGTGAAATTAGATTTTGCAGATAGGATTGAACTCTGTAAATATCGTTGTGAAAATCATAGATTGCCTGTTGCCAGGAAAGTTACGTGATTAAAATGCACAAGCTGTTTAATATGAGAAATACAAAAGACTTGAAAAATTTGTCAAGGTTTTGTAAATTCATTATGTCAAAAGATTTATATCATCCCCGGGGGCCACTTACATTGACGAGTGGATACCACGACCAAAAAAAAAAACACGTTTAAAAAAGATGTCTTTTTCAAGATAGGGCACGTTACGTACGTAACGTGATAAGGGTGTCAAAAACACATAAAAAGGGTATCTATTTCGCTAGGAAAGTTACGTGCTTAGGGTCAAATTTGTGGGGATGATAAAACAAAATTAAAATGTTTTATAAAGGCCCATAAAGGATGTCCTTTTTGCCCCAACACTACGATTTGCGCGAGGTGTGGAAGGTGAGGGCGTACTAAGCCAAATGATGTGTAAAGGCCGGTAAAACCGACGACAGAAGCAACCGTGATATAACAATAAAATATGGCTGTACTTGTTTAGGGGTTCATTTCACACTTTCCAATTAGGAGTATATTTGTTTACAATACTTGTTGAGGGTAGAGTTTTGCACGCCAATACTTGTTGAGGGGTTCATTTTCAATACGGAAACGTGTTTAGGGTGCTTTTCGAGATCCCATGGTCGCGCTTGGTATCCACTCGTGAATGGAAGTCCCCCCCCCCCCCCCGGATATCATGTGTGCTGTCTTGGTTCGTATTAGTGCATGATTTCAGATTTTGTTGGATTGCGCCCACACATGCTCAGTGGGGTATGTGTCTTTATACCGGTCTCCAGCACAGAAATACATTCGTTGGTCTCCAGATACTCTCTGGCATGTCTGGGGTGGGGTGCATGGTGTTGATTCTTTTTTTTCTTTCTTTTTATTTATTGTTGTCACCTTTGTATTTTTCTTATGAATATTATTGCCATTGTTATAAGTTGTTATATTTCTTCTATGCCCCCAGGAGGGGCCGTCAAGAAATAAAATCATTGTCATTGTCATGCTCGCTTCGCAAATCAGCAGATCCCACCTCACGAGCCATTCAGAGTCTGCATAGCAGACTACTCGCGCAACGTAGCATGAGTAAGGCATGGCAAGCCGTTTGCTCCCAAACAAATTTCCCAAAACTGAATCCCAAATTTCCTGCAATACATAGACATTTCCTGTGGGAATTTTCAAATTTGATTTTTTAAAAAAATCGGATAATAGTAGAGCGAGCCTTAATTTGGTCCAAATTACCAAAATCATGAGATTCAACATCTTTGGTTCTCAGCCTCAATAGGAACAAAATTACAAAGTTCAAGAGCGGAGCTCGGGCTACCGGTATAAGATAAAAAACAATTATAAAATGAATATTAATATAAAAGCTGTTGTGGTTGTTGTTATTATTTTGCATAGGCAAACTAGTCAGTTTTGACTATTGTTGCCTTTTAATTTGCTTTCCTTTTTTTCAGTTTCTTCAAAAGCATAATAATTTCGTTGTTGAAACTGAGTCTAAAAATTTGTTAGGAAAAGTAAAAGGAAAGAAGCTATTATTTATAAGGAAAGATCTCAAGAAATCGTGCAAGACCATCTCTCCTGCCCTGTATAGCAGCTGCTACGTTCATTGTATTTAAAGAGGAAGTTCACCCTGAATAAAAATTTGTTGTAAAAAAATAAATAAATAATAACAAATATTGGTGAAGTTATTAGAATTTTGATTTTTTTTATTTGTGACGACATTAACGAGCAGCTGCCCCATATGAGATGCATGAATTTCATTTTTTGATGACTTACTTTTGTTTTCCTCTCATGATCAGGTGTGAAATGATTTGTATATTGATATAAAAAAGGTACGGTAAAAGATCAAAATCAAGTTTCTGATAAAATGACATTTCATTCATTTTTTCACATTCGCCATTACGCTGCTCGCATGTGACGTCACAAATCTAATAGGCCCTAATAAAAATTCTAATAATTTTTTAATTCTTGAATGGAATTTTTCTCAAACCTTCGGCAATATTCTTATTTTTTTTTGCTATTTTTACAATAAATTTTTTGTTAGGGTGTAATATTCAGATTTCCCGGAATTTCCTGGAATTTCCTGGAGATTTTTCATTTCTCAAAATTTATCTGAAAATGATTTATCGAATTCGGGAAATTTCCTTCAAAGTGGAAACACTGAGCAAGGTTTCCAGAACGGTTTATGCCTGGGTTTTTCACGACATTTGCATAGGCGATAATTGCCCGGGCTTAATGGGCCCGCGAAGCCAGGTCAATATAGCCA
This sequence comes from Lytechinus variegatus, assembly GCF_018143015.1. Classification (NCBI taxonomy): domain Eukaryota; kingdom Metazoa; phylum Echinodermata; class Echinoidea; order Temnopleuroida; family Toxopneustidae; genus Lytechinus; species Lytechinus variegatus. The sequence continues at coordinate 5,338,991 of NC_054742.1, read as the reverse complement.
GATATTCTGAGCTAATAAAGACATTTTAAGGACTGTGCCATTAAAAGATTATGCGTGTCACTGATCAAATAGCGCGAGCGCGAAGCGCGATTTGATTTGATTTATTTGCTCCCACATTCCAATAACATAATGAATAACATATGCATGTATACATTCTAACAATCTAATTGAAAAATATTTATACATGATGAATTTCTTTTTTTTTAATTATTAAAACAAATAGCAGAACAAAATATATTCATCATCGACATAATACATTTTGAGACGTAAATGGGAGACCTCCTTCTTTAAGGTCAAGTCCACCCCAGAAAAATGTTGACGTGAATCAATAGAAAAAAATCCTATTAACATAATGCTGAAAATTTCATCAAAATCGGATGTAAAATAAGAAATTTATGACATTTTTAACATGTTTCAGTTTTGCTTATTTCTCACAAAACATGGATATACACAATTCAAGGACATGCAAATGAGACAGTCAATGATGTCCTTCACTCACTATTTCTTTTGGTTTTATTGTTTAGTTTATACATTATTTCATTTCTTACAAATTTGACGAGGACCAACTTGAATGAGTCATATAGTATTAAACATGCTAATTCAACATGTTCAGTGAGGAATTAATCGCTGTTTTCACTTGACAATGAGGAGAAAATTAGAATGTTTCATATATCATAATACAAAAACCTATCGTGAGTGGATGACATCATCTGTCATTTGCATATTGACCAGGATGTGCATATTTTGAGAAAATTAGCAGAACTTTAAAATGTCATAACTTTCTTATTTTACACCCAATTTTGATAAAATTTTTATTGTTATGTTGGTTGGATTTTTTAATTTTTATTCAAATCAACTTCTGGATGGGGTGGACCTGTCCTTTAAGATTAAAGCTTTTAAATTGATAAGGCCTCGAAAGGAAAAGGGAAAGAAAACCAGATCAACAGTGCAATAAAAGAGACTTATCTTTTATTGCACAAAATAACAGAAATATTACCAAAAAAGTAGATAGGGAAAAATTCAAATGAAAAAAGTTGTAATCATAATGTTGAATTAAAGTGAAAGTGCAGACCTAAAAAGACCTTAAGAAGGGAAATTGTAAGCAATTTTTGTAATCATGATACCTGTCTCACGAAACAAACAATACGAGCGCGAAGCGCGAGCTGAATTTTTGTATTATTGACCCCATAACAGGGACATTTGAAGGACTTTATTTTCAAGGAATTCATGAAGAGCATACTAATGCAAGCGCCAAGTGGATGCTGAGTTTCTTTAGAATGACTCCTAAAAACATAAGGTAATCATATGGTACGTACATCTCTCTAATCAAATATTGCGAGCCCGAAGCGCGAGCTGATTTTTTTTTCAGACCTGAAGATGGGCATTCTAAGGCTTTTTTGTATGAATTCATTAAGACCATCCATATTTCACTAACCAAACGATGTGAATCTCTTTTTACATTCAGACCAGAAAAAAGGGACATTTTAAGGACTGTTTTTTTTTCTTTAGGAATTCACGAGCAAGTTATATCTCACCAATCCACTAATGCGAACGTAAGCACGAACTGTAAATGTTTTATATGTTAATGTTTTACAGTGCGTCCAAAAGAAAAACTATACACATTTGAAATGGCTACCAAATAAAAAAAGATATATCACTTGGGGGGAGACGTATTTATATGAAAAGCCAATAAAGTCAACTCTCACAAGACACCAAAAGGTTGGAAAACCATTCATTCTTGAGCAAGCACTGCTTACTGAAACAAAGGGTATAAAAATTAGGCTGGGCCGGAATCGGAATTCCAATTTCTTTTTTAAGTGTTTTTTGTTTGGAACTTGCAAAGTTTGGGGTTTTGTGATGAATTAATGATCAATTGTGATCAGTTTATTGTTTGAGAGAATTTCATGCGTTATCAAATTGAAATTTAATGCATGAGTGACCATGAATTACATTTTTTAGTTAGCACTGCATTTTGACTTTATCATGTGGACCTCAGCAATGTGTTCATGAGAGTCAGGAGAAAAGGGAGTAAGATATAATCGGGATGGGTTAAAAGTCATTGGAACATTTAACAACCCCTCCCCCTTCTCTCCTCCTGAGAGACTAAGCTCGGCTAGGCTGGGCATGAATTAGCGTTACAGTTTTTTTTTGAGCGGTTAGTCTTGTAACTTGCAAAAGTTAAGGGTGTTATGCTAAATTAATGAGTGAGATAGTTTTTGTTTTTTTAGGCAAATTTCATCAGTCACTCAATTGAAATTTGATGCATGAGTGAACAGGAATTGTAATTTTAGCAGTGTAGCATATTTATCCTGTGGACCTCAGCAGTGTGTTCGTGAGATACAGAGTAATGGTACCTGTTACAAGGAAGAGGGCGAGATATAGTAAGACTTGGTTAAAAGAGGCCTTTTCTTTTGTCCTTTTTCAATTAAAGGTCATATATACCACCCCTCCCTCCCCTCCACCTTCATGTTCCAGGCTCCCTGTCTCGATCTCTTCCTGGATTGTATATAGCCTATTCAAAACTTTACTAAGAAATTGACTGAATATGATTATTTATGAAATAATTTTATTGTAAAAGAAATGAATGTTTGATTGATCAAATTGTACATTGAGTGAGTTGATTTATTGATAAATTGTTGATTGAAAAACAATGATTAATAGGAAAAAGTTGATGCCCCAATTCGGAAGTTATCATTAAATCAACATTCTGCTCTGGACTTCACGCGTACATGACACTAGCAATCAGTCTCTCAAAAGGAGGGGAGGGCGGGAGAGGGGGGTAAATGTTCTGTTGACCCTTATTCCATCAACCTACTTCTCTGACTATTTCCTATCTCATCCCATATTATCACGACTCCCATGAACATATTGCTGCGATCCACATGATAAAATTGAAATGCTGCCAAAAAAGAGTAATTTGTGTTCACTCGTGCATTCATGTTCAATTTCATAATTTCTAAAATTTACTTAAACAACCAAAACTGGTCACGGTTGATCATTAATTTATCACAACGCCTTTAACTTTGGAATTTCCAAAGGATTTGCCTCTCAAAACTGACAGAAATTGGAAGGCTAATTCCGGCCAAGCATAGTTTTCATACCTTATGTTTCAGTGGGCGGTGCTCGCTCTCAGGCAAGCATGAATGGTTTTCCAACTTTTTGGTGTCATTTGAAAGTTGACTTTATATGTAAGTGTTTTCCGAAAAGTTATATTTTTATTTATTTCATAGCACTTTACCGACTGGTAGAGCCTGTAGTGTTTTGACACTTTAAGCCCACTCCATAATTTGCCAACTACTACCATATAGCCTCAATTACATGTATTTAACTTCGACATGTTCAACTTTGGAAATTCGCCCACCCCATCTTCTTTACCTATAGTCCTTACTTACTTACTTGCTTATTTACTTACTTACTTACTTACTTACTTACTTACTTACTTACTTACTTACTTACTTACTTACTTACTTACTTACTTACTTATTTACTTACTGCCCATTATTCCGGGTAGGTTCGTAGGGCAGCTCCTTATTTTGAAAAAACTAATGTGTCGGTCGAATCGTCAATAATTGTGGTATAATTTGAAAACTCTCAGGGAATTTGTTGCCCACTTTGTGTTTTAAAGCTCCATCATTTTGTCCTCTGTATTTTGTAGGGCCCAGAGCCCCCGCCTGAGCATGGACTTGGATTTGCCAACTGGTTATATTCTGTAATATTCTGTAATAGCCTAGCCAGTGAGGTCATGACCTCAGGAGGGGTATCAGAACCTGACTGCTACTGTGGCGTTACACTGATATGATATTCAGTGAGCCAGTACTGCCAGCAAACGCCAACGCCGAGCCCCAGGCGGCGGAAAATAACCTGGCCAACTCAGGTAACCTGAGAGGGTAGTGGGACCCTGATGGAGGAAAGGCCATCTAAAGGCGGAGGAATCATAATTGAACAACGGCATCCACAACTCACCAACATGCAACTGTGGCCAGCATGGTGAGTCAAGGCCACACCCCCTCAAGACTATGGCAGCACAAAGAAAGAAACGGCCCTCAGTCCCCAGCAGCTCTGGATTGCCCAGCTACGGGAGCGGCTGTGGTAAGGAAGGAGCAGAGGGTGCTAAGAATCTCTGGGCTAGGACAGGCTCCTTAAAGGATGTGACCATCTGTACACATAATGTACGTTCCCTTTTAGGAGAGGATAGGATATATGAGCTGGTAAAAGAACTAGGCAACATCACATGGGACATATTCGGATTGTGTGAGGTTAGACGCCGCGGCGAACATCTACAACAACTAAAAATTGGACATTTGCTGAACACAAGGGGAAAGGAGGAAAGTAGCATAGGAGGGGTGGGTTTCCTTATTCACAAGACCATAGCATCCAATGTCATTAGCTACAAGAGCACTTCAGACAGAGTATCCCAGATTATCCTAAAAATCTCCAAGAAACAAACCATGAAAATCATCCAAGTATACCTTCCAACTTCTAGCCATTAAGAGGTCGATATGGTCTATGAGGAAATTGCTGAACTACTTGATGAAGACAAAGCAAATTTTACTATAGTTATGGGAGATTTCAATGCTAAAGTTGGTAAAAGGGAAGATAATAGTGAGATAATGCTAGGTAAATTTGGAATAGGCACTAGGAATGATAGGGGAGATCGTCTACTGGAATTTGCTTTAAGCAGAGGTCTTAAGTTAATGAACTCTTTCTTCAAGAAAAAGGAACATGGAAAATGGACTTGGCAAAGCCCAAATTGCACTACCAGGAATGAAATCGATTTTATTCTAACAAACAGACCGAAAATCGTTACAGACGTTTCCGTGCTAAATCGTTTCAATACTGGAAATGACCACAGGCTTGTGAGAGCTAAAATGCATGTCAATTTCAAGCTAGAAAGAAGTAAACTAATAAGGAAGAAGAATACCAGCCTAAATGTGGACAAACTTAAACAACGTAAGGATGAGTTTCAACTACAGCTAATGAACAGATTCCAAGTGCTTCAGGATGAAGTAAACCAGGAAGATATAAATGATATCTAAAATAAATTTTCTCACACTGTCCAAACTTGTGCTCTTGAGATAGCAGGTAAAAGGGAAAAAATCAAACAACTGACAAGATCACAAAGGAGACACTCGATCTGATGGGAAAAGGAGACAGATGAAGGTATCAACACAGAAGGATAGAGTATACGGAATTGTGCAAAACAATAAGAAAACGTATGAAAAGTGAAATTCGCAGCTTCAACATAAAGAAAGTCCAAGAGAACATAACAAAGAATAGCAGCTATAAAGCAACCAAACGTAAACTCTCCAGTGGGATATTACAACTGATAGCTATTAAAGGGGAGGATGGAAGTATTATTCATGACAGAGACCAGATAATTAATCATGTGAAGATTTTCTTTCAACACTTGTACTCCAGCAAGGTCCATGCTGATGCACCAATTATTGCTCTAGATGCAGATGAGGACATAACACCAATAGGAGTAGATGAGGTTGCTAAATTAAAGCCTTATAAGAAATGAAGCGTGGTAAAGCACCAGGCAGTGATGAGGTGCTGGTGGATGTCCTTAAAGATGGAGGCGATGTCATCCTAGAACAGCTGGCCAAGCTGTTTACACTCTGTTTAGTAAAAACACAAACACCAGACAGCTGGAACAATGCAATCATAATCCTCATCCACAAGGAAGGAGACATAAAGGAAATTAAAAACTATACAGTGCGTCCCAGACTAAACGAAACCGAGATTTAGCGATCATTGATCATAACTTAATCATAAATAGAATAGACAAATGACCTACCAATTTAAAGCTTAGAATCTCCTCTTTCATCTGATATTACTTAGGTTATTTCTTATTCACGCATGAGTGAGCAAAACAATTTGAAGAAAGGATACCAAAAACTCATTTGGCGGGGGGTATCTGGGTTTAAAAAAAACCCACATTTCTGAAAGTTTCAATATCTGCTCTTTAATTTGGTACCTCAATTACAGAAAATGGTCAAGAAATAAAAAAGTTCTGGTCATTTGAAATAAGGCTTGTATTTCCATAATTTCATGAGATAAACGTGTTTTCACCGGTTTCCCACAGAAGCCTTCGCATGGTGAACAAAAGATTTAATGCATGGCTGATCGTCAAAAAAACGGAGTATTGAGTGAGTTTGAAAGCCAGCCTGGAGAACCTCTTCATTTTATAAAATTATTGAAATTCAAGCCTTATTTCAAATGACCAGAACTTTGTTATTTCTTGACCATTTTCTGTAATTTAGGTATCAAATTAAAGAGGAGATATTGAACTTTTCAAGAATGTGGTTTTCTTTTTGAAACCCAGATACCCCCCGCCAAATGAGTTTTTGATATCCTTTCTTCAAATTGTATTTGCTCACTCATGCGTGAATGAAAAATAATCTAAGTAATATCAGATGAAAGAGGAGATTCTAAGCTTTAACTTAGTAGGTCATTTGTCTATTTTATTTATGATTAAGTTATGATAAATGATCGCTAAATCTCGGCTTCGTTTTTTCTGGGACGCACTGTATAGTCCAAGAGCATTAGGCCAAAATAGGCTTAAGAAAGGAAATTTCAGGTAACAAGCTGATTTTTTCAGGATAGGTCCAGGAATATGTCTAGAATTACATACTAAAAGTCCTCATGTATCCTCCTTGAGGGTTTTCCGTAATCCAAGATGGCGTCCAAAATGGCCGCCATTACAGAAAATTGCCATAACGCTCTCATTATCCGACCTAGACATCAAATTTTTGTGCATATTTCATGGTTTAAAGGTGTGAAAGTGCTATTGGTACAGGTTGGAGTGAACATAAGCAGACCAGTAAACCCAAAATTTCAAGATGGCGTTTAAAATGGCCGCCAAAGCCTTAAAATCCACAATGTATCTATTGCTTATGTTAGTATCTTTAATTCTGTTTCTATTCAATGGTTTTAAGGGTCAAGTAGTACATTTGGATAAGTTACAAGGACAGTCAGTGGTCAAGTATGTCAAAAAATCCAAGATTTCTTCCAAAAATGGGGTTTCAAATGGCTTACATTACATACAAATGGACATAGTACATTTAATATCTGCCTGGATATATGATAGTGGTGTCCAAATCATAGTTTCAAGGGAATGGTCAAAAAGACACTCAGTGGTCAAGTATGTCTAAATATCCAAGACGACTTCCAAAAATGGAGTCTAAATTGACTGCTGTTCCTGAAAAATTGACATAAAAATCAAAGACGGCTTGTAAAATGGAGTTCAAACTTGACATAGTTCATCTAATATCTGCCTGTGATAAAATATTTTGGTGTCTAAACCATGGTTTAAGGGTCAGATAATACATAAGGACAGGTTAAAAGGACATGCAGTGGTCCAGTATGTCAAAAAATCCAATATGGCTTCCAAAAATGGAGTGTAAATTGACTACTATTACTAAAAAATTTACATATTTCATTAAAAATCCACCCGAGAGATATGATTTTGATGTCTAAACTATGGTTTTAAAGGGTCAAAAGATCCACCAGGACAAATAAAAAGGACCGCCAGAGGTTTAATATGTCCAAAAATCCAAGATGACTTCTAAAAATGGAGTCTAAATTGACTGCTGCTACTGAAAAACTGAATTACTTCATTAAGAATCCACCCGAGATATATGATTTTGGTGTCAAACTATTGTTTAGAGGGTCAATAATACACTAATACAAGAGAAAAAAGGACCGCCAGTGGTCCAGTATGTCCAAAGATCGAAGATGGCTTGTAAAAATGAAATCTAAAATGGCTGTTGTTACAAACAAATTAACATAGTTCATTTAAAAGCTGCCTGGAAAATGATAGTAAGTTGTCTAAACCATGGTTTAAAGGGTCAAATAATACATTACGAGAAGATAAAAGGACACTCAGTAGTCCAGTATGTCAAAAAATCAAAGGTGGCTGCCAAAAATGGAGTCTAAAGTGGCTGATATAACTTACAAAGGGACATTAGTATATTTTACATCCGCGTTAGAGATATTACTAGTATTTTTGTGCCTATAGTTTCAGGAGTCAAATAATACTCTTGGACCCCTCACAATGATATGCAATCGTCCATTTTGCATTAAAATCCAAGAGGGCTTCCAAAATGGGGTGTAACTCCCATCACTCATAAAAGGTCATACTTCATATCCACCTGTAAGAAGTGAATTGGCAAATATAGGACAAGAAAGTAACACGGATGTTCAGCTTTTCATTATGTTCAAAAATCCAAGGGGGTAAAATTATTAAAAAATGCCTGCTGTTACCTGCTCCTGAAACCGTAAGCCATAGGATCAGTTTTCCCCACTGCATTTAACAGTTGATACCGCAATTATTCCTCACAGGTGGATATTTTATGAATTAACGCTATTTTCAAATGATAGGAGTCATTGAGACGCCATCTAGGACTTTTAGGCAAAATGGACAACTGCATAATCATTGTTTTCAGTCAAAAAATATTATTTGACCCTTGAAAACATAGTATAAACACCACAATCATATCTCTCAGGTGGATTTTTTAAAAATAAATTTGTCACTTTTCAGTCACAGCAGTCAATTAAGATTTAATTTTTGGAAGCCATCTTGGATTTTTTACATACTGGACCACTGGCTGTCCTTGTAACTTGTGTCAATATATTATTTGACTCTATAAACCATGGTTTACACACCAAAATCATATCTGCCAGGCAGATATGAAATGAACAATGTCCATTAGTATGTAGAAACAGACATTTTAAACTCAATTTTTAGAAGCCGTCTTCGATTCTTGGACATACTGGACCACTGACTGTCCTTTTAATTTTTCCTAATGTATCATTTGACCCTTTAAACCACAGTATAGATACCACAATCATATATCTCAGGTGGATTTTTAATGAAGTATTCCATTTTCGATAACAGCAGTCAATTTTATAGACTCCATTTTTGGAATTCTTCTTAAATTTCTGGACATGCAGGACCACTGACTATCCTTTGAACTTTCATGATATTTTATTTGACCCTTTAGACAATGGTTTTGACAACAAAATCATATATCCCAGGCAAATATCAAAATAATGAACTATGTCCATTTGTAATTAAAAACATCAATTTTAGACTCCATTTTTGGAAGCCATCTTGGATTTATGACATACTGGACCAATGAATGTCCTCTTAACCTGTCATAATGCATTATAAGACCCTTTAAACCATGCTTAAGACCCAAAAATATCATCTCCCGGGCAGGTAATATAAATAAGACTAACTCATTTTAGACTCCATTTTTACAAGCCATCTTCGATTTTTATGTCAATTTTTCAGTAACAGCAGTCAATTTAAACTCACTTTTTGGAAGAAATCTTGGATTTTTTGACATACTGGACCACTGACCATGCTGACTGTCCTTTTAACCTGTCCTAATGTATTATATGACTCTTAAAACCATGGTTAAGACACTAAAATGATATCTCTCACGTGGATGTAAAATTAACTATGTCCCTTTGTAAGGAATAGCAACCACTTCAGACGCCATTTTTTAAAACTGTCTTGGATTTTTGGACATACTGGACCACTGAAACTCCTTTTAACCTGTCCTAATGTATTATTTGACCCTTTAAACCATGGTTTAGATACCACAATCATATATCCAGGCAGATATTAAATGTACAAATGTCAATTTTTAAGTAATAGCAACCATTTTAGACCCCATTTTTGGAATCAATCTTGGATTTTTGGACATACTTGACCACTGACTGTCCTTGTAACTTGTCCAAATATACTACCTGACCTTTAACACCACTGAATAAAAACAAAATCAAAGATACTAACATTAGTATTCGACGAATTGTGGATTTTCAGGCTTTGGGGGCCATTTTAGACGCCATCTTGGATTTTGGGGTATACTGGTCTGATTATGTTTACTCTAACCTGTATCAATAGCTCTTTTTACATCTTGAAACCATGAAATATGCACCAAAATTTGACGTCTAGGGTATATGATGAGTGGGATATGTCCATATTCTGTGAATGGCGGCCATTTTGGACGCCTTCTTGGATTACGGAAAACCCTCAAGGAGGATATATGAGGACTTTTAGTATGTTTTCTAGACATATTTCTGGACCTATCCTGAAAAAATCAGCTTGTTACCAAAAATTTCCATGTTGAACCTCTTGGCCTAATAGGCCAATTAGCTTACTTTCAAACACCTACAAATTATTTACAAAAGTTCTAACAAGCAGAATCGCTGGAACTCTAGATTTTAATCAACCGAGGGAACAAGCCGGATTCAGAAGTGGTTTCTCTACTACAGATCATCTTCACACACTAAACCAATTATTAGAGAAGACTTGCGAATACAGACAACCCTTGTGTGTGGCATTTGTAGACTTTGCACAAGCTTTTGATAGTGTAGAATTTCAGGCAGTAATAGCAGCCTTACATGTACAAGGTGTGCACCATAGCTACATTAAACTAATTCAGGAAATGGATTAGGAACCAGACTAAAGTAATAGACATAATCAAAGCAATTAAATCAATGAAATGGAGATGGGCTGGCCACCTTGCAAGATCACACGACAGGCGCGTACGCAAGGGGGGGGTTCGGGGGTTCAACCCCCCCCCCCCTTTCGTTTCCTTTTTTTTTTTTTGCTTGTCTCCCCAGAGGTCGGTCTGGTCAAGGAGTTATCGGGCAAGAGCCTGATAACTCCTTGGTCTGGTTACGGATAGTTCCCCTACCCAATAATGTATATGACAGCAATAATGAACAGAATCTCATGTTTCCGACGAAAACCACAGAAAAAATTTCCGCTCGCTTCGCTCGCTCCATTTTATTATATCTTTTATTTCCGCATGTCGCCGACATGATCACGGTATCGCCATTAACAAGGCCATACATGATTATCATGATGTATACTTATAAACACAAGTGAACCAAGACAAAGACATACGTTTTCTTACAAAATATGTTTTACCAATAAGAAAACCAAAATGACGGAAAACGCTAAAATGTCGGTTAGCTCGCTCCGCTCGCTCGTAATAATTTATGAAATTCCATAAGTATCTAGTCTCCTGTTCAAGGCCGTATTATGAGTGTTACGAATAGAAGGACATGTAGCATCGACTAATACTTGATTTACTAACAAACTATTGACAAGAAATGTATGTTTTGACGGGAAAACGCGAAAATTTCGGCTCGCTCACTCCGCTCGCTCGTAATCATTTATGAAATTTCTTAAGTTTCTAGTCTCTTGATCAAGGCCATATCATGAGACTTACGAGCAGAAGGACATGTATCATCAACTAATATGTAATCATTACCAACAAACTATTGAGAAGAATTGTATGTTTTGACGGAAAAACGCAAACATTTCGGCTCGCTTGCTCCGCTCGCTCGTAATTATTCATGACATTTCTCAAGTTTCTAGTGTTCTGATCAAGGCCATATCCAGGCGCGTAGCCAGGGGGGGGCGGTCGCCCCCCCAAAACGTCCCCAAAAAGAAAAAAAAGAAGGGAAAAAAGGTAAGGAGAAAAGAAAAAGGGAAGGAAGGAAAGGGAAGAAAGGTAGCTTTGTGTTTTTTCTATTTATTCTTTATTTTTTTCTCAAAAGAAAAACTCCTTCACTCTTCTCGCTTTAAATTCATATATGAATTTTGCTTCCGCGCTGCGCGCGGTTAAATGACAATATTAAAGTTCTCCATTGTTCCCCCACCTTTTCTCTAACCCTGTTTTTCCACCTCAGCTATGTGCTTCTTGCCAGTTAAAGTTAAAATTGTATACATTAGGGCATGAATTTGAGTAAGGTTAGGCCGAAGTAAATGTATGAAGTTATCTTTTTTTTTCAATTGATCGCGCAACTTCTGGTCTGGTCGGCTCCGAGCGGGTAAAATCTTTATATCAGTTTCTGCCGTCACCTCCATAAAGTCAGCTTCTCCCGCTTTTCAGCTCATTACTATAAACAACCATAATTTGGGGGCAAACAGGTTCCTAATTTAAAAAGAGGAAGGTATGGAATTCGTGTCGTATTAAATAAAAAAGTACAATATTTTTTTATCAAATTGTATTAAACTTCATGTCATTTCCCTGTATACATTCATCTCCTGTCCTGTTTTGCGCCCTCAGTTTGAAATTTTGAATGACACTTAAGTTTCTTTATATTCAAAATGAAGCGCTTCAGGATAAGTCAAAAAAATTAATCATCCTTTATTATATAGATAGATAATTTCAATAAATCACAGAAGTTTCAACTTTATGCGAACTATTTTCCTTGTAATGAAATTCAATAATCTTAGAAAATCAATTGAATAAGAGACGATTGGGTATTAGAGATATCTACATTTGATGAAACGTCCGCCCTTTGAAATTTCAGAGTTTCATTGCTCATCGCGGGGAGGAATATCTTCCTCTACCAATCTTCTCCTCTGTTTTGCGAGTTAAAAATATGCACTGATGCTAAATTGTTTGTAATCAAATCTGATCTTTTCAAAGAAAGTTTCAATATATCTTTGAGAATACCCTTTTCTCGGGACCCTTTTTATGGCAAGAAAAATTGATAAATCACTTTAGCTTCCGCGCTTCGCGCGGAGTTATTATCATTTTAATTTCCTCCATTGTATACCTCTTTTGTGCGTTTACAATCACTTTTGAAAACAAGGTTCAAAATCGCAATATAGTCAACCGAATTGGAGGTACTAGAGACAAGAGAAACGGCTCCTTTTCATTTTAATTTATGAAACACTAAAAGCTTCGCGCTTCGCGCGGGAGGGGGGAAACTCCCCCTCCCTGCACCCACCCCCTAGGGAGCGCGCTTCGCGCGCTCTGTAAGTGTTGGCACGCTTCACGTGCATTTACCGCCCCCTTCAAAATGAAATCCTGGCTACGCGGTTGGCCATATCATGATCCGAAGGACATGTAGCATCGACTATGATACCAACAAACTATTGACAAAAAGGTTATGTTTTCAACGCAAAAACGAGAACATTTCTGCTCGCTCGCGGGTCATGACCGCACTGTTACATACCCATCCCCACTTAAATGTTATTGTCTTATTTGCAGCGCTGAAAAAAAAAGAAAAAAAATCATCACCTCCCCCGCTCATCACTTTTTAGAGACTGGGCGGGAGATTAAAAAAAAAAATCAGCTCGAAACCCCCCCCTTTCAAAAATCCTGCGTACGCGCCCGTCACACCATAATAGGTGGACCAAAGCATCACAGAATGGAGACCATGGCTAGGATCACGAAATCGGGGTAGACAAAAATTGAGATGGAGTGACGAGCTCACAAAATTCATTGGTATAAATTGGATTGCGTTAGCACAAGACAAGCACCTTTGGCACCAACTTGAGGAGGCCTTCGCCTTGCAGTGGGCTGAACATGGCTGATATGATGATGATGATGATATATTCTGTAACCTTCTTCGAAGGTACATGTAGTACCTCTATCAGGCTCACTCTTTCTTTCTTTCTTTTTTCTTTCTTCTTTCTTTCTTTCTTTCTTTCTCTTTTTTCTTTATTTCTTTCTTTCTTCTTTATTTTTTTTTCTTTTTTTCTTTCTTTTTTCTTTTTTTTTTTCTTTCTTTCTTTCTTTCCTTCTTTTCTTCTTTATTTATTTCTTTCTTTTTCTTTTTTTTCTTTCTTTCTTTCTTTCTTTCCTTCTTTTCTTCTTTATTTATTTCTTTCTTTCGCCTTTTTTCTTTCTTTCTTGCTTCTTTCTTTCTTTCTTTCTTTCTTTCTTTCTTTCTTTCTTTCTTCTTTATTTTTTTTTCTTTTTTTCTTTCTTTTTCTTTTTTTTCTTTCTTTCTTTCTTTCTTTCCTTCTTTTCTTCTTTATTTCTTTCTTTCGCCTTTTTTCTTTCTTTCTTGCTTCTTTTTTCTCTCTTTCTTTCTTTCTTTCTTTTTTCTCTCTTTCTTTTTTTCTTTCTTCTTATTTCTTTCTTTCTTTCTTTTCTTTCTTCTTATTTCTTTCTTTCTTTTTTTTCTTTTTCTCCTCTATCCAGGCGCGGATTTAGGATTTCGTAGGGAGGGGCTGGGTCCAAATTTTACCTGATTTTGGCGCCCCTGTGAATTTTTTGAATAATGGCTCCCCCTCCCTCCCTGCTAGGAAAACATAAATGCCTTCATGCTGGTTGCATTATCTTATTTCACCATCACATGAAAAAAGGAACCTGAAGACAAATTTTCTTGGGGAGTCAATATCGAAAAAAAAAGTTTTTAAAATGACATCATAACTTAGAAACTATATGGACCTAGTTTATGAAACTTGACCATAGGGGGTGATCAAATATTACTAAACATCCTGCCTGAGTTTTCAAGTCACATGACCAAGGTCAAAAGTCATTTAGGGTCAATGAACTTTGGCCAAGTTGGGGGTATCTGTTGAATCAGGGACCCTCTCACGTTCCTGGTTGAATTACCATAACTTTGAAAGTTTACGAATCTGATTCATAAAACTTGGATATTTAAGTGTAATCAAGTATCACTGGACATCTTGTGCGAGTTTCAGGTCACTTGACCAAGGTCAAAAGGTCATTTAAGGTCAATTAACTTTGGCCATTATGGAGGTATTTGCTGAATTACCATCATAACTCTGAAATTGTATTGGTCTAGTTCATAAAACTTGGACATGAGAGTAATCTAGTATCACTGAACACCCTTTGCGAGTTTTAGGTCACATGCCCAAGGTCAAAGGTCATTAACGTCAATGAACTTTAGCCATATTGGAGGTAATTATCAACTTGCTGTCATAACTTTCAAAGTTTATGGATATAGTTCATGAATTGTGGACAAAAGGGTAACCAAGTACAACTGACAAGTCTTAGGTCACAAGATCAAGGTCAAATGTCATTTAGGGTCAATGCACGTAGTATTGTACATATGAATGGTGTTTTTGTGAATAATTATTCAGTTTTCAAGTCAGCACTGCTGCTATATTGAATTGCGTAATGCAGGTACATTGCCAGAGGCGCTCCGCTTGTCTGTTGGGTTTTTTTTTAATTTCGTTTAACCTCTCACCATGCAGAGTAGGCCCTACTAGAATTGTGTGAGCGGGAGCTATATCTTTAGCCTACTAGCCGTTTTAGAATAGCCTTTGAAAATTATTATTGATGACCTCTTGGGGAAAATGCAATCTTGTAGGCAATTATGACAATCTCCTTATCAGTGGTGTAGCTGGGATTAGTTCAGCATGGGCGCACGGGGGGGGCTTGAGTATTTGTAGGGGGCACCAAGAATAATATCGGTGTGGGGTACCGACCGAAGTTAAACAGAATCTGAGATTTATTCTCAAAAATACAGTGACGTATCTCTCAAGGCCTTAATGAGTAATGCGATCTGATTTTTTAAAATTATTTTTCATATATCCTGAAAACTTAAGTTGTTATAAACACGATGCATATCTAATTTAAAAAATGAATGCGAGTGCTAAGCGCGAGCTGAATTTTAAAAAATTGTTTAATAACCACAACAACAGGAAGTAAATCAATTTTTACATCTCAGCGTCATTATGGAAAAAATACAATTCAAATTACATTGGAATAAAATGATACAATACATTCGTGAAAGCAGTCAATTAATTAGCAATGATCAGACTACAAAACATTCTACAGTTATTGTGTTTAGATTGGAACAATTAATTTGAATAAATTGAGTTTGTGTTTAAAAGTAAATAAGCTTGGTGAGTTCTTTTTACTCATCCAGAGAATTGAATAAATGAGGACTAGTGTAAATGATAGTTTCTGTTTAAATATTTTTTTTAATTCAGACCTGAAGAGGGGCATTCTAAGGCTTGTCTGTAAGAATTCACAAAGATCATATAAATTTCATTAACCAAATGATGCGAGCGCAAAGCGCGATCTGATTTTTTTTTATATTCAGACCTGAAGAGGGACTTGTAAGACTTGTCTGTAAAGGAATTCAGTATGACCATGTGAATAGGCGACACTGATCAAATGAAGCGAGCGCGGAGCGCGAGCTGAATTTATTTTTTATATTCAGACTAGAAATTTTTACTTAATTTATGGCGAGCAGATGTTATCTCACCAATCCACTAATGCGAACGCAGCACGGACTGTAAATGTTTTATATTGAGACCTTAATAGGGGGCAACCACATTAAATCGTCATGAAAAAGAAGCATATGTCACTACATGAAACAATAACTCGAAGTGCGAGGAAATATATTCATGTTTGGTGTATATTAATTAACCTTAAATGGGATGTTTTATGTACAAGATTATTTATCTCATTAAACAGACACTGCGAACATCAGGAATGATAATACAAAAAGCATAGTATGATATAATATACAAATAATTTCTTCTACCCCGATAAGTTTCTCTTTCTTTCTCCCTCTTTTCTCCTCCCCCTTTTTTGCCAGCCAATGGGGGCGCCCCCCCCCCCGTAGTTACGCCACTGCCCCCCCCCCTCCCCATGCTGTGACCCACGGTACACAACTCGCACTACGAGTCATTCCGAGCTCAGTAAGAGATGTTGCGATCTGTATACGAGCTAAACTCAATCTGCATAGTAGAAATAGTGTTGTGTTTTTTTCTTCCTCTTCTTCGTGGCACTTTTCTTTCGTAGGTTTTTACCGACGCCGGAGTTGAAATCAATATAGGGACTTATCTTTTTCAAATGCACCAGTGTTGAATAAAACAAGCGCCGATGTTGGAATTGAGTAGCGGCATTTGGAATTAAAAGCAAGGCAACTCCGCGATGAAAATAATCATATCTAACACTAAAGTTTCATTAAAAATTTAGAACAAATTACGAAGATATCACAATGTTTAAGTTCAGTAATATTTTGTGAAAACACTGAAATGCAAGCATACATTTATGAGCTAGATTTAGGTACCAACTTTTGGATGCAGAGGGGGCAAATAAGATGTGTATAACTTTATGCCTACTTCCAAGGTAAATGAATATTCATTAGATGGGCTGATGATATCAAGTCCCCGTGACTTTCCCTTTTCTTACATGTCCCATGTATTACCCGAATCAAGGATAATTATTTCACATTTGCATGCATGTGTGTATGACATTTTTCCTTGTAGCAAACTAAGTTGCAGCAACAATTTAGTCAATCTTTTTTTTTCCTCTTGGAAGGCAAATTTTGAATAGCATAAAAGTATAAGTGGGGATATGACACCACCAGTCTGCTCATTGTATATCCATTAAGACGTGCATGTATAGGGCCGTTGCTGAAATAAAAATCTTAAGACTTTGAAATGTCATGACTTGGTTATTCCTTGACTACTTTGTATGGATTTTTCAGTGTATTTTTTTTCCAAATGTCATAACATTCAGATTTTAAATCCGATTATTTGATGACTGTTTTTATGGAATGCAATTGGCTGCTTGATATCGAAATCGACATTTTTTAACAAAAATTAAAAATTGACAAACTTGTTAAGCTTTAGCACAAATATAAAATTTTAATATCAAGAGATGACATTCATATCCAAAGTAAATGATATTTCAAACTTGAGTACTTAATATCCCTTATTACGTAACATACGAAGAACTATGAACCTTTTCTGTTTATGATGAAGAGATCAGATGTACATGTACATATAATAGTAAACACTTATTGACTCGATTTAATTCCTCTATACCAGGGGTTCTCAAACTACGGCCCGCTGAGCTTCTCAATCCGGCCCGCGAGACTCTGCTGGGTTTTTTTTAATCACTTTTAAGTCACAATATGAAACATAGCTCAATTATTGTGTATCCTTGTAGCCCTAACCGTAATAAAATTACGTATGGCAGTCAAATTAATTTGACTTTTAAATAAATAAAATTTAGTGGAGTCTTTTCCGTCTGTTCGATCTACTTTCTTATTAGATGACCAGCGCTGTTCTCACCATGTTTGGATCTACATACAGGTGCCAAAGTGCACTTTCCACAATGAACATTTTAAAGAACTAACTCATGCCGAAGTACCTTGACAGGGGCCGCTGAACGGTTTTCAAGGGGGGGGGGGCTGGCCATGCAAAAAAATTACAATCATATGGTAATTTTTACGTTTATGTACATGGTTCGGGAAAAAGGTGGGGGACTGAAGCCCCCCACCCGCTTCCGCGGCCCCTGGCAATTACACCTTTTGTGCCAAGGTTCAAGCAACTTTTTGCTGACAGACTGTCACTTTTCCCATATATTGAAAGTGACCAGGAGACTGACATCCTTGTTAGAGTCTACAACAGACATGCTCTATTATTCATTCTACTTTGACTACAAAACATATTGATACTTCAAGATATTATTATCTCCCCAATACCAGGTATGCATAGGTACAATCTAGATTCCTTTTAACAAAGTACTACAATTTCGTTATCATTAATATTGACTCTCGCTGTATTTTGAAATCTTTTCTAATTTTGCCTGCGTTCCATATGATTCTGTTATAAATTTGTTGGATTAATGCTCCCAAAATAAGGGCCAGATTGCACAAGAGAGCATATAGGACCCCGACTGCAAGGGTCATCGCGCTTCGCGCACATTTTTTTTCTATTTCACCCTGGCCCTTTCAGTTTTACTTGGAGTCTCATCTGGCCCTTCAAAGAAAAAGTTTGAGAATCCCTGCTCTATATTCTGAGAAATTAAATGGAATATGATTGATTTATCATGACATTGAGAGCAGAAGGCAATAGGGATAATAAAAGGCAAAGATGATAATAATGATCATAGGTGTTCATCTCGGGGATGGAGGATACATGTATATCTCACATAAGAAAGAAAGGAAAAGACAAATGGCGAATAGGATATGTTAAAATATGTCAAAATAATTTATTACTAAATTTCATTTTATTTTAAAAAGTCAGAATCTTGGCACCCTCGCTGTTTTAATTTGTCCTTTACACCATGTGTGGCCCACTAAAGAATTATACTTGCATTGCTCTCGACCCCTGTTGCACCGCAAATTGTCAACCTGCGACAATTTGTGCAAATACTGACACCACAAATTGTCACCCCTGCACAAATTGTCGTCTCGCGACAATTTGTCGCGTGGCGAAGCGAGGCGCCAATTTGTGTAAGTAAAAAGAAACCTTGAACCACCGTCGCCCATCAACATGCTCAAATTTTCTTCAACCACCAGTCTGATGAGTAGTGTATGTGCTTCCGTGTCGCTGTTTGTTGTAAGGTTGTGTGTGTTGTGTTAGAGGTGAGCGTTGTGTTGGTAAGGTTGTGTGTGTGTGTGTGCGTATTTTTATTTGTATTATTTATTGATTTTATTTATTAATTTAGCAGTAGAAGTTGGTCAAATACTCTGATCGTCTAATGCCATATGAGCTAAAGCCATATGCTCTAGTGACCGTCTGGTTAAAATTTATGTACGACTTGGTCGAATTCTTGCTTGGTCTCATGACCACTAGGTATAATTGCCGAATCGTGGAATAGCCAATTTGATACTCACCGTTTGATCTAAATGGGGGAGGCTGATATATATTTTATAGAAATTCAGTTTATTCACTTGGTCTAACAACAGTTGGACTAATTCTCTGTTTGTCTATCAACACATGGACTTAACCCATTTGGTCTACTAATAATTTGGTCCAATTTGCAATTGGTCTAATATATATTTGGTCTAATTCTCATTATCACGTTTGGAAAATGCAAGAAAAGTAATTCACCATTATTGATTTATTGCAAAAAACACCCTAAAATGAGGTGTGTAGTTTGAAGCATCAACATGATCAATGTTAAGAGAGATGCATAGAGATAGGGAGAAGGAGAGAGAGAGAAAAAGAGAGGAGGGGAGAATGTGTCATTGATGGTTGAGTAATCAATCCAGATGCCTGTTGTTCAATAGAGTGCTATTATAGTTGTATTGCGTGTAATGATTCATGCCTATGCAGTGAAAAGGAAAGTGGGGTGGCATTAACACTTTTTAATGAACCTAAAACGTGTTTTTTTTTATAACTCTTTTGTATTAGCGTGTGTTGGCAGTTGCTGCTGTATTAGGATAGTGGTGAGAAGAAATGGGGCAACGTTGTGGTGTACGTCCCTTCCTCCACAAATTGTTGCCTAAATTAGGCGACAATTTCTCTAAGGGGTAACCGTTTGTGGTGTCAGTTTTTGCACAAATGTCGCGTTGAGACAGTTTTTGCTGCATGGGGTGAAAAAAAAAATCACTCACAGAAAACAAAATTTATGTCAGTCATTTTCCAACCATTAACATCGATCGGCACCCATGACAATGATGAATATTGACTTTAAGTCAATTATATATAATGAAGTGTGACATAATGATGATAAAAATGATAATGGATTGACCTCATAAAAGAGGCAGTTGGATTTTTTAGCCTTTGGAAAGTGTTTTGCATGAATCATTACGCATGAAGGACCCGATAAAGGAATTTAAGTATGGACATGTGGAGCAAATAATAAGCAAGTGCTTGAAAGTTTAATTGGCTAAGATAAGGCATACACTGCTTTGATTGTATTCTCATAATCGCGACTGATATAAAACCAAAATCAAATGCAAGGATGCGCACTTTTTTAATTTCTTAAAAAATATGCTTTTTCTAGGCTATTTGTTTGCTTTGAGCTATATAGCATTTGTTTTATGTTTCATCATCATTAACAATGATGCGAACAAAAAGAGCTATTTCTTTTTCGATTGGAACATTATTGGTCTGCTACTGAGTAAAGTTTAATCATTTTGCGCATTACTGGATCGCTCCTAAAGTGGGAAAGACATTTCTCTCAAACAGTCTTGGTCATATTCCTCTAAGGAGTTGCCAGTGCTCTCATGTGCCCCAGGGCACATTAACAGGCCCACTAGATTTTCTTATGTATATCAATGATCTACCTGATGGCCTCCTGTCAACGACAAGGCTGTTCGCCGATGATTGCGTCATTTACACTTTTGGCACAATGACTTTCAAATCCTCCAAGACGATCTGTCAAAACTAGAAGAGTGGCAGAATAAATGGGCCATGTCCTTCTATCCAGCCAAATGTGTCATCATGCAAGTACCATCCAAGGCCAGTAAAGACTCCTGCAGAAAGAGATTACACCTTCTGTGGCCAAAAACTACAAGAAGTGTCTACATGCTCTCACCTTGGTGTAGCCTCTTGTCGAGGCCCTGTCGGCTGCTTTCCGAGCGAACATGACGAAGCAAGGGATGCAGAGCGCCGCGAGCAGGCCTATTCGCGCGCTTCGAGGAAATCCCTCGCTTCGCTCGGGAAGCAGCCGCCATGGCCTCGACAAGAGCCTAACCTTGGTGTTGAAATGGATAACAGACTACCAGAGTACTTGGTTTCCTGAGAAGGAACCTGGTCTGCTGCCAAGGAAATAAAAACAACTTTCCTACCAAACGTTGGTGAGACCAATCCTGGAATACGCCTCCCCTGCATGGGATCCCCGCTCCGTTACAAGAAGGATACCGAGAAGATAGAAGCCATTTAGAGAAAGACAGCTCGTTTCTGTATGGGGAGCTACAGACGAACCAGCACAACCATGTTACGGGTCTTAGAATGGTACTCATTGGAAGTCAGACGGAAACACAGTAGACTGAGCCTAATGTTCCAAATAATCAAAGGTCTTGTTGCAGCATCAACCAAAAAAACTTCATCCAGCAAACTACCCGCCAGACTCGAGGAAATAGCATCAAGCTCCTGCGTCTACATAAATAAAGCTTCCTCCTTCGAACTACTAAAGATTGGAACGAATTAAACATGGACACAACATTGATAAAGTCATTCTTTCAAATCCAAAATCACTCAAAAACTTAGTTAGTAAGTGACCTGCTCACACTCATCAATAAAGTTGGTGGAGTACAGCAAGTCTGCATATGCCGACAAGTAATGAATTTAAAAATACCAATGATTTTAAAATGATATCTGTACATCTGTTAGTGCGTTCTAGTTCCATATTTCACATTGGGCCTGTTATCACATTTGACCCGAAACGGGATTTGGCAGCAACATACTCAGTGTCTATGTCCAATATAATGCGGGAATTGTTTAGAAGAGTGTATACAATCCATCTTTGTCACCATCATCCTTATCATCTCTATCTACATTATTCAAAATATGAACATAACCATTCTGCTGCATGTATTATCAATTTCATGAGTTTTAATTCTAGGTTGTCATTTATTTTTCAAGCAATCTGCTTATGATGACAATCCTGTAAATTGTGAATCATACAATAATTTTATCGTAGATCATTTTTGTTTTGAATTATTATTATTCAGCCCATTTTTTTCTCTATGATTCATGCCAAAAATGAGTAATCAATATGTTACGTTTGTTATGTAACGAAAAATATAATATACGAATGTATGACAGCAGAAGAAAACAATAAATCAAAGCAAAAAGCAAATCTATCAATTAGAACACTCCGTGGTGCACAACTAAAATAAATTTGTGCGTGCAACTTAGATTTTAAATTTAATTGAACCCTTTATTGTTCATAAAGTTTTTAAAATTTGGCACATTCTTGACATAAGATAAATATATCCCCAAACATAATTCTATTAGTTTCTGCTGCATTTTTGCCATACTAACTGATATAAATTTCATTTTTTCTGCTTTTGTCAGAACTAAATTGAATTCGGTTCAGTTTTGAAAACGATATAATTTCACAAATCAGCATTTACTCTAGGAACGATTTTTCAGATGGTGCTCTGTGTCAGATATGATTATATGAACGTGGTTTAAATAGTAAAAAAAGAGAGAAAAAGTGGATAGGGTTGTGTATGTATTGGAACTTTTTACCTAATTGGCCTCTTTAGTATGTTATGGAAAAATGTTCCATATTAATTTAAAGGCATGTACTCTTCGGTTTGGCCCTTTAGAAGATGAAGTGCACCCGAGAAAAAGAGGTTTAAGATTTAAACAAATCAAATTTGCATAACCCTAAAGTTTCAACAACAATATGATCAAAATTAGATGAAAATTTTAGAAAGTCATGACTTTTACACAGTCCTTATTCATTTCTCACAACGCATTTGTATGTACAACGTGGGGTATGCAAATGTGAAAGCTGGCAATGCATTACACTATTTAAAAAGAAAAAAACCCAATTTTTTTTTGCAGATTTGACAATAAGGAAACTCTTCGTTAAATCAGAGGAGGTTACAAGAATGGCAATCTCTCAAGTTGAAGGAGCAATTAAACTTTTGAGATATTATAATTAGTATACACATTATTTCAGACGTTTGTTCCTTCATCTGGACACTAAACTGGATCTACAAATAAATATTTTTTAATCAAGCGATATCAGCTACTTCTGTATTTTGTGTTTCGATCTTTATATCCAATTTATTTTTTATATTTAAATCCGTTATAATTAGTAAAGCAGTATTATTCTCAAAACTAAATATGAATTGGTCTTCTTTATTGATGCCCATTCTTTAAACGTTCCCTCTTGGAAGGTTTTAATATACGTGTATGGTTGTGTATAGAAGTTCAAAATTGAATTGTGACTCATTGAATAGACTGATATCATTGAAGACGGAACTGATAAATTGAGAATTTCCATGATTTGTGAGCCTCCGATGAATCGCGTCCAGCAGCATCTCTGAAAGAAAAAAATAAAGATAATAATGATAATGATAGTAAACAAATAAACTAATTTCCATTTTTAAGCTTTAACTGCTGATAATGACTCTTAAGCATGTATGAATTGAAGTACCACAGTTATGATTAATAGTCGTAAAAATAATTAATGTTTCCTTGATTGATTATGTCACGTAAAAGAGAAGATAACATTATTCAAATTATTCAGTATTAGTTATCATTAACACTATTAGGTTGGTAGTTCCAACAGTTGTTTTTTATTGCGTATAAATTTATATGAGAAAATTGTTGAATAATGATGGGCATACATATACAGTAAAATAAATACCAGAACAGTGTATGAGATTAACAGGAGGGTGAATAATTTACACATTATCATAAATGAAAATGTCTTGAATGACAACAGCACTAACAGATAGTCCTTTCATCAACGAAGTTTTACGAGAAATTGCATATTCTATCATTTTCATTCAATGAATATTAAACATGGCTTGAATGAAGTATCCTAAAAAAACTGTAGTATACATCAATCCTGTATCATATTGATTACTGCAGTACAGTCTGGGCATCGTCAACAAAGAAACACCTCTTAAGATTACAAAGATGTCAAAATAATACAATGGTACAGTAAATGTTTAAATATAATATTCGCAGTATTCTAATAATGGTGATAGTATTAGGAGAAGTAGTAGTAGTAGCAGTAGTAGTAGTAGTAGTAGTAGTAGTAGTAGTAGTAGTAGTAGTAGTAGTAGTAGTAGTAGTAGTAGTAGTAGTAGTAGTAGTATAGTAGTAGTAGTATAGTAGCAGTAGTAGTAGTAGTAGTAGTAGTAGTAGTAGTAGTAGTAGTAGTAGTAGTAGTAGTATAGTAGTAGTAGTAGTAGCAGCAGTAGTAGTAGTAGTAGCAGCAATAGTATAGTTGTAGTATAGCAATAGTAGTGTTCCATCCCACGAGTGGTGAATAAATAAATAAATGAATAAATTAATAAAGAATGAAAGAAAGAGAGAAAGAAAGAAAATAAGAAAATAAAAATTAAACAGTAGTAGTAGTAGTAATAGTAGTAGTAAGATAGAAGTAATAGTGTTCCATCCCACAAGTGGTGAATAAATAAATGAATGAATAAATTAATAAATAATGAAAGAAAGAAAGAAAGAAAGAAAAAAGGAAGAAAATAGAAAGAAAGACAATAAAAATAAACAGACGTAGTAGTAGTAGTATAGCACTAGTAGTATTCAATCCCACGAGTATTGAATAAATGAAGAAAGAGAGAAAACAGAGAAAGGAAAAAAATAAACAGTAGTATTAGTAGCAGTACTAGTAGTGTCCCATCCCACGAGTGGTAAATAATAAATAAATAAATGACTGAATAAATGAAAAAAGAATTAATAAAATAAGAAAGAAAGAATGAAAGAAAATAAGTAACAAAGAAAATAAAAATTAAACAATAGTAGTAGTAGTAGTAGTAGTACTTGTTGTAGTATAAGTAGTAGTACATGTAGTGGTAGTAGTATGTGGTAGTAGTGTTAGTAGTGGTAGAAGGGGAAGTAGCGGTAGAAGTGGTAGTAGTGATGGTAGTGGTAGTAGTGTAGTAGTGGTAGTAGTGTTAGTAGTACTACTACTACTAGTAGTAGTAGTAGTAGTAGTAGTAGTAGTAGTAGTAGTAGTAGTAGTAGTAGTAGTAGTAGTAGGGGGAGGTGGAATAGTGGTGGTTGTACAGTGCGTCCCAGAATAAACGAAACCGAGATTTAGCGATCATTTATCATAACTTAATCATAAATAGAATAGGCAAATGACCTACCAATTTAAAGCTTAGAATCTCCTCTTTCATCTGATATTACTTAGGTTATTTCTTATTCACGCATGAGTGAGCAAAAACCATTTGAAGAAAGGATACCAAAAACTCATTTGGCGGGGGCTATCTGGGTTTCAAAAAGAAAACCACATTTCTAAAAAGTTCAATATCTGTTCTTTAATTTGGTACCAAAATTACAAAAAATGGTCAAGAAATAAAAAAGTTCTGTTCATTTGAAATAAGGCTTGTATTTCCATAATTTCATGAGATAAACGTGTTTTCACCGGTTTCCCACAGAAGCTTTCGCATGGTGAACAAAAGATTTAATGCATGGCTGATCGTCAACAAAACAGAGTGTCGAGAGAGTTTGAAAGCCATCCTGGAGAACCTCTTCATTTTATGAAATTATTGAAATTCAAGCCTTATTTCAAATGACCAGAACTTTGTTATTTTGTGACCATTTTCTGTAATTTAGGTATCAAATTAAAGAGGAGATATTGAACTTTTCAAAAATGTGGTTTTCTTTTTGAAACCCAGATACCCCCCGCCAAATGAGTTTTTGATATCCTTTCTTCCAATTGCATTTGCTCACTCATGCGTGAATGAGAAATAATCTAAGTAATATCAGATGAAAGAGGAGATTCTAAGCTTTAAATTGGTAGGTCATTTGTCTATTTTATTTATGATTAAGTAATGATAAATGATCGCTAAATCTCGGTTTCGTTTTTTCTGGGACGCACTGTATAGTAGTAGTGGTAGTAGTAGTAGTAGTAGTAGTAGTAGTAGTAGTAGTAGTAGTAGTAGTAGTAGTAGTAGTAGTAGTGGTAGTAGTAGTGGTAGTAGTAGTGGTAGTAGTAGTAGTAGTAGTAGTAGTAGTAGTAGTAGTAGTAGTAGTAGTGGTAGTAGTAGTAGTGGTAGTAGTAGTAGTAGTAGTGGTAGTAGTAATGGTAGTAGTGTTAGTAGTAGTAGTAGTAGTGGTAGTAGTAGTGGTAGTAGTGGTAGTAGTAGTAGTAGTAGTAGTAGTAGTGGTAGTAGTAGTAGTAGTAGTAGTAGTAGTAGTAGTAGTAGTAAAATTATTTCAAAACTCAATATTTTATAGGGGACCATTAATTTGGAATACTTTATCGAAGGAACTTAAGGATAGTTGCTCTCTTAATGTTTTTAGGAAAAATTGTAAATATGAAATCCTCACTACTTATTCATTTTTTTACGTAATTATTATTCTGATTGTTTGTTTGGGTTCGTAGGGTAATTCTTTCCCCTTTTCTACTTTATTTGTTCAAATAATGTATTATTTTATTTGGGTCGGCCGTACAAAAGGTTAACTTCTTTTTGGCTGCTACACTTTCAGTATAATACTTCATTTATGTCTATGTCGATCTGATTTATTTCATGTTTGTACTATTTATATTGTTTTTATACTGAGAAAAATAAATTGAATTGAATTAAAAATAAATTGAATTAAGATCTTATCTTTGAAACACCGTTTAAAACAATAAATTTTGTTCATGCTTGAGCGAGCACTGGACATTTTTGTCGGGGGTTCAAAATGAGGCTTGCGCCAAAATGGCAGAAATGGGAAATTTGATGATTAGACTTTCGGCTAATCAGCAGACTTTCTCTTAATCTTTTAATTATTCAATTCAATTCAATATATTATCTTTGCCATATTTTTTCAATTATGCTGTCAAATTTCATTTACAAATTTATTTATTTACCTGAATGATATTGGTTTTCATTTGAACTTCTTTTACCTTTGAACTTTCCTTCATAAGTAAGAAAAGAAGAGACTTTTTGTCAACCCAAATAGGAAGATTTGCATGATTAATTAGGAGAATTTGTAATTATTCAAATCCTTTTATTATGTGAATCAAATTATGTTATGGTACCTATAAAAGACATGAATCCTATTTTCAAGGGGTTATTGAATCCTTCAACAAGTTTAATTATGTGCTTGATAGGACAAACAGGAAAGGATTTATGTCTTTCTATGGCGATTGTGTATTGAGTCAATTTTGTAAGGAGCAAGATATGGCAGATCGGGTAAAATGTATTAAAAAGTTGTGAAGCGAGGAAGCAAAAATTTCCACTTTTTAATTAAAAGATCCATTTTGACATAATATTCAGAAAATGATATCATATTTCACTTTCTATGTTTTCTGTTATTTTCCTTTACACTTTTTTCCCTTGGTCATTATTTTTTATTTGGGGGGACCCAAGCCCCCCCCCCCCTCAGTATGCCACTGTTTGTAGCACACAATGAAAGGATTTGAAAAAAAAAACATGCTCTCCCATACTTTGGTAAAAAATATAAGTTCTTGCCTCAATTAGGAATATTCAAAGCTAAAAGAGAACATATTAAAAGTGAACAACAACAGAACTATTCAAGCAAATAAGTAGATTTGGAAGTGAATTTTAACCGCATAATTCGAAAATTATGGCAAAGATAATGAAAAGGTTCAGAGGAAGTCTGCTGATTAGCGAGAAGTCCGATCATCATATTTATCATTTTATGCCATTTTGGCGCAAGCCTCCTTTTTTACCCCAGACAAAAACATTCCGTGTTCGCTCAAGCATGAACGAAACTAAATTATTTTAATGGCATTTGAAGGATAAGACTCAGGAGCACGTATTGACACCAAATTATAGAAATCATAATTTGAAACAAAAATTTTTATAGACTTTTCAAATCTGTCCCGTTTTTTTTTTATACGCACTGTAGTGTTGGTGGTGGTGGTAGTAGTTAGGGGCAGATCCATGATTTTTCTAGGGGGGGGGGCACAATTTTTTCAAAGGTAAAATTTGACAAGCAAAAACGGCATTTTTACATTACACATTTTAACTGTGCCTCTCAAAGGGAAAGAGAAACGGGCAGGCTGTGCCACCCCCCCCCCCTCCTTGGATCCGCCAGTGGTAGTATAGTGGTTTGGTTTAATAGAAATTATGATATAACATGTTAGCTGCCTACATCAAACATTCAGATAGCCAAAGATTTTTGTCAATCTACTCACCTCAATGATGACCTTCTAAGTCTAACACTTCTTCGTCCTGAAGTATCACGTGTCCTACTAAGGTACATCATTAACAATGCACCTAGTCCAAATAGTCCGAAGACACCAAGAAGAGCACCCATTATAGTCACAATGCTACCTGATTTCTTGGATGTGTTCATATGTCCACTTCCCTTTTTGTCTTCCTCTGCAGGTCCATTTCCTTTTGTTTTATCAGGGAATCTACCAGGTATTACCCCTGGTTTAATACCATTTCCTGGACCTCCATTGTTTGGTCTTCCCCTGCCAGCATTAACTCCAATATGACCGCGAGATCCAGGAGGATTTGGTGTCAATGGTGGGGTTCCAAACTGAGGTCCTTGAGGATATTGTGGCCCACCGGAGTAATCAGGAATCTGCGTTCCTTGAAATCCATATCCAGGATCCCTTCCAACGTTTGGCCTTCCACCACCACCAGTTCCAGTTTCTGTTCTAGGGCCGAACCCTCTATCACTTCCTGGTCCAAATCCTGGTCTTGGATTAAAATTTGGTCTACCACCCTGTCCACCCCTGTTTGGCGGGCTTTCTGTCGTGGTTGGTGCACCAAATCCTGGCCTTGGTTTAAAGGCTCCAGGTCCGAACCCTCTGTGGCCAATGCCATATCCAGGATTTGGTCTTTGTCCTCTTCCACCGAGGCCTGGCTGGATCGGATATCCTACATTAGGTACAATTGGGCCTTGTGGTGGTTTTGGCGCAGTTGTTGGAACTGTATTCAAAGACATAATTATTTTGTACAATATAAATATATATTAAACCAGATTACAAGAAGTAAATATTCCGAATCGGAAATTCAATGATGGAAAATAAAATAGACGCCTTTGAAATTGTGGACTTATCTCAAATTGGGCCGGATATCAGGGATAAAAAGGAAAACACACGGCGATGTCCCGAAGCTCATGAATCTTACACGGAAAGAATTGTTAATATCAATAAAGAAACCCAAACTTTCATATTACAGCCGTATACCAGAAGACACAAATCTGTGCAAAGCGGGAATCTTTTTTTTCCTATCCATTTGCAAGGAAGATTGAGTAAAGTGCATGCCTGACATATTTTCAACTGGCGGTTTCAAATGTGGTTCAAATGGATTTTGTTTGCTGTTACTCCATCTCATTTAAACCTTGATACACTGAGAAATTATACATGTAGGACTACAGCTTTGTGGTTTGGTTGTTAAGCCCAGGGGGCCACTTACATTGGCGAGTGGATACCATGCGCGACCAAAAAAACACGTAAAAAGGATGTCTTTTTCACGATAGGGCACGTTACGTACGTAACGTGATAAGGGTGTCAAAAACACAATAATAATGAAAAAAGGGTATCTATTTCACTAGGAAAATTACGTGTTTAGGGTCTAATTTGAGGAGATGATAAAACAAAATTAAAATGTTTTATAAAGGATATCCTTTTTGCCCCAGCACTACGTGTTTAGAGTCCGATTTGCGCGAGGTGTAAAAGGTGGGGTCGTACTAAACCAAATAAGGTAAAGCCGACGACCGAAGAACCCGTAACAATAAAACATTCCTGTACTTGTTTAGGGGTTCATTTCAGGGAAGTTTGCCAAGAGTATCGTTTTGTTTCCAATACTTGTTAAGGGTAGGGTTTCACATGCCAATACTTGTTAAGGGGTGTATTTTCAGAATATGGAAATTACGTGTTTAGGGTGCTTTTCGATACCTCCTGGTCGCGCATGGTATCCACTTGTGAATGGAAGTGGCCCCCCCGGGTTGTTAAGGCACCGCCGCGGCGTTCTTGGCTGGGGCAGCTATATTTTTTTTTCGACCTCACCAAGGATTAAAAAAACCCCGGGAGAATAGCTCGATCTAGTGACAGCATATATTCCATCAGTTTGAAATCGTCTTGTCTGAGGTATGAACATTTAATTATTGATTCATTGATATGCGCTGATAGAGTTATTCTCCAAGCTTGCATGCGCAACTGAATATGAGACAATCTCCATGCAGGACGTCAATTTCAGTACCGCCGAGTCGCTGGGTGAAGAATGAAACAGAGATTTTAAAAAAAAAATATGTATGCCCATGAACAGACGTGTTTTTGACGACTTATTCATAAACGAAATTTGAATTCTCTTTTTTTTTTGGTCACATCGTAGGCACTGACGAAGAGTGTGACCTTACCTTCATTTTTGAGAGCTATACTCCTTTTAAAATCTACAATTTTATTTCATTTCTACGGCATATTCTAAACTATTTGTGATTAAATATACATATATATATATAGGTATATAGGTGGGGGAGAGAGTGTGTGTGTGTTTGTGTGTAAGAAATAAATAATGAGAACAATGGTAGGCGTAGCTTAAATCAAGGTTCCCCAGAGCCATCAACCCTTTGGACAAATTGGTGATGCCTACAAACAATGTCTCTTTCGGGAATCGAACCAGGGCCCCCAGCTTGGAACGCCGGTGCCTTAACCAATAGACCACAGATACGGTTTAGTGGTTAGGGCGATCCCGATCCGATTGACCGTCAGATAAACAGATTTTCGATACTATACCAATTTTAATTTTCTTTGTCAGGTGTAAAGGTGGGATTTGAACAACGAAAAGCCGCCATGCCCCAGCTGGATCAAAGCTATTGCCTAGATACAGTACATGTATGGGAGAAATGATACAAATGTGAGAATTTATACATGTACAACAGCTTTGGTAAATCTTGTATCTAAATATGTGAAAGAAATGAATGAAGACAACAATGATTAAATCAAGGTTCCCCAGAGCTATCTGCACTTTGGAAAAATTGATAGATTCGAAAATCTTGTTTATCTAACGGTCAATCGGATCGGGATCGCCCTAACCACTAACCCCGTCTCTGTGGTCTAGTGGTTAAGGCACCGATGATTCAAGCGGGGGGGGCTAGGTTCGATTCCCAGCATATATATCACATAGCATACCTTTTTCACATTTCTGGCCGACTCTCTTCCAGCCGTAACAGCACTTGTATTGCGTTATATAATTCAACCTAGAAGTGATCTTGTATATTGGTTGATATGATACTCTGCAATGAACAGTAAAAAAAAAAAAAAAAAAAGCGTTAATGGACAAGCTCGTTTTGGCGGACGACAAAGAAAGGCAGGCAACTTTACTGGAGGTAGGAAACATGGTATACTTAGGACAAGAGAGACGGACGTGCCTTTTTATATTCATGGGTTTCATAATTCTTATACTCCCGAGCAAATGATAATTAACAAAGATTGTGTTGTTTCAGTTGCTCTCCGATGACATGATTTAACAGATTCTCCACCCGCCTTCTACTGAAAAAAGGTTCCCAATTCATTAAGATAATTTTCCGTGATACGTACTAAAACACTACCTAAATACAGTACTTGCATTACGCAGTTGTGTTTCCTAGATACCGTAAATTAAGTGTTATTATAGCAAACGAGCAGCCGTAGGATAATGAAAACTGCCTGTTTGGTGCGATTTTTTTCTTTGTAGTCCAGACATGCCAGAAATGACTGGCTTTTTTTTTACCATTTTAGACAAAAATAAAGAATAGAACATAACATTTTAATAAACATGTTTCGAGGTGTCGCACCTCATCCTCAGCCTGAAAATTATAAACAGTCATTGGTATTTATACAGTTAGGATGTCAAGAAAAAAATTCAAGAATGTAGTCACACAAGATTACAAGGTGTGAATTCAATTGTTAAATGGAATGAAGTTAAAAAAAAAATTACAATGTCTATGGATTTATCAGATGGGTCGGTTAAATTAAATGGATAACATTATTTACCATTTTAATGTTAAATTCTCCAAAACAAACAATTTTCCACTTACTTATAGACCATACAGGCAGAGGTATGATGATGAAACGAGCATTCACCGCTGTACGGAACTATTCTGCTTTGCATCGTTGATGTAACAATCGTATCTGACTGACTGAAAGTAAAAAAAATATATATATAAATATATAATATATATATATATATATATATATATATATATATATATACATATATATATATACATACATAATCGCTCTCTTCCTGAACTTAATCATTTTACCTCATGGAAAAATGAAATTTTTACCATATAAATGGTCCTTTATATCCACACAAAATCATCATATGTATTTATTCCTAAAACCGGATGTTTTATTTACATAAACGTGCCCTTTAGATGTGGGACTCCTTTTCAAGAGACAGTAAAAATAGATCTAAAAGTTCAACTTAGATGAAAACTCCAATATGGTATGTAATCAATTGTAATAGGGTATTATTTCCAATATTGTTTTGTATTTAGTCTTGAGTTCTCCACAATTTTGCTTTGGAAATTATATAGCAAATGTCTTTCTCTGTTACTCCGCCAGTGTTCTTACACTTCTATTCCATTTTATGTATTGTGTTCTTCTATATTGACATACTTCATTGACAAAAATGATTTCAGTTGTCTTAAATATTTTGAGGCACATCTTTCACACAGCGTCACATTTCTAACCTTCATTTACTTTTGATGTGTTAAGCGCTATATAAATGCGGAATAATATTATTACTATTATTATTATTGGTCCTGATGCCTTCAAGCATTGACCTTGCCTTGAATTGGCCCTCACCTTGGTGATCTTAACATTGGGAGGTTAGTCCATAGTAGACATGAATGTCATTTGAAAGATAAAAACAGCTATATTGGGGGATGCACAAAAACGAATTTTTGATGTCATCCAACTTGATTTTTTACATCATTCACGACTAAAAGTAATTTCTCAACTTAGATCCATCAGTACTTTTGGAAAATTGATATCATTCAAGAAAGTCACAGAGAATGTACGATTGACAGGTGATTTGATCTAAACTCTTAGATCCATAATCCATATCTTAATCTGCAAAGTCGCTATTCTAAATGTGTTATTACTATCGATTTATTCCTTTTTTTTGTTAAACAATCAAGTTCATAAAATATGACCCCACTAACATTATTTAAGAAGTACGCCTAAAAACAGCAGTTTGTCCGCTTCCATTTTACTTTATTCTCATTTTCTTGTATTTTGGTCATCTTTAAAAACTCCTTATAACGTATAAGGGAAACCAATTAAGATGTCACCATCCCTGAGGTATCTCACAATGATAACTCTCTTCCTGGAAACGCTACTTTTATCCTGTCTAGACGAGAATATAGGATATGATTTATCTCTTCAAATGTGTCCCAAAAATATGATTACGACATATTGGACTACATGAATAAATACAGCAATATTATTTGCAACTTTTTCTTCTTTAAAGGAGAGCGATACCCTAGAAACAATTAAAAATAAATGAATGTATGATAATGAAATTACAAAAATGAATGAATAACAAGAAAGCTATTAGCATCTGAATATTACTATCATGAATACTATGGACACCCTGACATTGTAAATGCGACCATGATCCTGTGACGTCATGCATGTAGAATCATCTCATCAGCTGTTCTTTTTAATGAGAGGCCGTGTTATCCAGGTGTGTAATACAAGCTTCATTACATCGTTACCTTTGTATGATTTTTTTTTAAATATTAATATTAGAATGGGCTAAAGATATGTTTATCCAAAAGGGAGGATTGTTCATAAGTATTATCTTACTCGCTTTTATGGGCATGATCATGATGGGAGAATCTCCGTTTCATAAGTTTTCTCGACATTCATATTGACCTTTATTATGGTTTGCCAATACATAACATACTCAACATATTCGTTGTTTTCATCTTTGATTTTTCTGCTTTCACAAAATTAAATCAATTCTGTCATAAGTATGTTCTGTAGAATATACAGCTACACACGCAATCACGGAGAAATTATCTAATGAGTGACTCGAATACATGTTAAAACAGATAACGCCGGTATTTGCTTATGATCTTTCAATGTAGGTCATGTGAGCTTGAGCTTAGAGTGTTGTATGTGGAAACTGCAATATGAAACTGAAAATGAGTCAAAAGCATGTGAAGGGAGTAATCAGTTGACATACTCAATTTTACAAAGAAAAAAGAAGAGTTTACACGCATTGTGATCATACCTAAGCATAAAAGACTACCAAAGAAAAACAGACTTTAGATACAGAAGGAGAGCAGCATGAATGATGAGTATGTTCCATTCCAAACTGAGTGCTATGCCTTTCATTGTTTTTAAATGATGAAACATCCAATACTTTTTAAGAATGAAAAGGAAACGCCAAGTCACATTCGCTGTTGATGAGGTAGCAAATGTTTCTTATTTACGAAAAGAGCATCTGTTTAACTTTGACGTTAGGGGTCTGAGCTATATGGTTTGGGAAAGTATGTACGCTTGTGTGTACACAATCAAAGGTTTATCTATCCCTGGCAAACTACAAACGGTTCTCTTACTAGCGATTGCCTCTAGGAAGTTCATTATTGGATACTCCAATGGCCGAGAGGAGTATGATTGTCTTTTAGGCAAGCAACCAGATATCCTTCTTCACGATTGTAGCTTTTCGATTGTCTGAGAAATTATGTTTGATAAAAGTATTAATATATGTTGGAATACATGAGGGAAGGAGACGGGGTTTATATTTTAATACCAGGTTGATTGGCCGAGAAGCACTGTTTCTATGGTAACTGTTGGATAACAGAATGAAACACTCTCTAGCTCATCCAAAATAATTCATGATATATCAAAATTTCAGTATACCTTCATTAAAATCAATGACATGATTCAAAATAAAAAATGACAATTCAACAAAATGGTCAACATATTAAATCGTATATCTTGGTTATATTTGTTATACATGGCATCATAATAGTATAGTGATCAGAGCATTCTGAAATCGCCAAAAAGATACTTTGATTGATATGTTTTACAGATATATGCCTACATTTCGTTTTTTCGAAGTGCAAACCTAAATCCCAATAATACAGTGCACAAGGTGTTAACGCTAGATTTTCTCTGTGTCAAATAGATCGCACTATGATATGAATTTAATCTTGGCTCACGTATGATTCATGATGTGTCAGAAATTGAGGCAGCAAATGGGGTCTGTTATAATCTACTTGATGATCAGTCAAATTATAATGTCATCCTTACAAAATGGTCAAACAGATGTTATATTAACATATGCCAAAATTGCATACAGAAAACCTCACTGGGTGTACTCAATAACCCAGTCAATGAAAATAATCAAAAATTATCTTAAAAATCTTAAGATTTGTATTTCTGTGATTTATGTTAATGATGTCATTGTAACAAGAAAACAAAAATGTATTCGATGATATTTTTTTACGAAGGGGACTGGTAAAATGAAAAGGTGTGGAACAATTGACCTCTTCCACTGGAAGAGGGCTATGGATTTGATTGACATCTGTAAAACATATCAATCAAAGTATCTTTTTGGCGATTTCAGAATGCTCTGAAGAGGGCAGTGAAGATGATCATGGTAACTCATTATAGGTATATGCACCCCCCCCCTATTTAATGTGTATCGATTTAAATTAATCTTTCCTATGCTATGTTACATGCCCACCTATATTTGATTGTGCATATTACGTTATTTTACCTTTATCATTGATGGAATGTGGATCAGCTAATTTTGACATTTATTTCTATGTTCATAATTGTGACTGTTCATAATGATGTTCGTTTATATATTATGTGCTCTCATATCTCTAAGGAATGCTATTATTTGCAATGCATATTACTATAGGCTATTCTTGAACATAAGAGTTGATTTTGTGGATCACCATGGCACCACCCCCTCCCTACACACTTAGTGGACCAATTTTTTAATACCTGGTAACATCCAAATTCATCATACATGAAAATATAATGTATCAATTCCAATATTCATGTTCAGCTCTGCTAATGATAAATTTCGTTTGTTGATTCAATCAATAATAATTGGCAGGCAGTCCTGCCTCGTTCCCACGTCGTGTTCCGTTACGAACGTCATCGTTTTGAGAGTGCATTATATAGCTCCTTCTTGAATGAAAAATTGAAAATACACTGCACTACCGAAGGAGCTATAAATCTCAAAAGGTATAAATCCCACTCCAAAATGGCTAATCGTCTCACACTGAGAGGAGCGTGATTTAGGACAAGATTAGCTCTTTTGCATTTAGAGTGTAGCTGATCGCTAAAAATGTCGAACCTTTCAAAAAAAAAATTCTACCATCAATGCGATTGCCACAAATGATCTGATACGATCTGATCCGGGGATCTGATACGAGCACGGTTTCAATCGTGACAGTGTGAACTAGGTATTTTGAATAGAGGACTCTATGGACATGATGAATGAGATTGTTATACGGGTGAAGCTACATGGAGTTGGAGTATACATGTCTTGAAATTATCCAATTAATATAAAGGATTAAAGTTTCATCGGTGCTGTAATATGAATCCAATAGACGATATGGCTATGTAGGGATGATTGGTGTAAAGCAATTGTTAAATACAACTTGCCCTCGGATGGTACAAGAATTTTATAATCGTGAATCCATGTGACATTGTGTGTCTATTGAGCATTATTTTTTTTTGCGAAAGGGCCTGCTCCCCTCCTCCAATATAATAGAAAGAAATAACGTTTATATAGATAGATTCGTAAAACGGTATTTTGTCACCACTTAAGATAACTTACTATTATGAAAAAAAAATGGTGAAAGAATGCAAGAAAATGAAATATCTCGATTTACTCTAAATAAAGCTGAAATAAATTTTGCAAGAGAAACCTTCAAATACTGAGTAATGACGCCAGATCAAAACGTACATATTTTTTATTGGAATGTTAAGCTCTATCCACGTAATTTTGCAAAGCCTGAAATAACTAAAGACTCATTACCATCCAAGTGAAAACTAAATAGAGGTTGAAATTCAATGAGAAGGGATATTGAATTAGGAAGTGTGGAAGGAGTTGTTCACCGATAATAGCAAACCCTACCCAACAGACTCTCCATTTGCCTCTGTATTATGTCTGACTGTATTTAGTACTTGGCAAATGCATTATTGTACCGAGACCATAGATTCCCGCTACCTAATGTAGAGGAAATAAACTTGTATATAAAAAAATGTACAGTTTAAACTTCACTCCTTACTTTCCGACTTTCTATAGAGCATAAAATGTAATGTTGATGTTTTCCCTCATTGTCTTATTATTCAGTTAATAGGCCTATATTCATCAACATATTTATATAAAAACATTTGAACAATTCTATTTATAGATATATACTGCATGCGAAAGGATGACTGGCAGGATTCATTATTCTCAATTAACGATTTTAACCAATTTTGTTCAAACCTTGACAATGTTATACATTCATGCCAATTCTATAGAGGCCTGTAAGGATTACACAGGCCTAAGCTGCCCCCTCTCTCTCTTTCTCTTGATCTCTCCCTCTTTCTATCTCTCACTGAATTGAAATAAAAGTGAATTATTCACACCGTGACGCAAACACTCACATCAGACATACATATTTATTATCATTATTGATTAATAAAAATATGTTTTAAGAGAGCTCAATATTAACACGAAAAAACACCAAACAACCCATTGGCAGTCCAGTGTTGCTGTGAAATTTGTACTGAATCACTAAAGTGTATCAAATATTTATTAAGCTTAACAACCCAGATTCTTTCCCAATACAAGAGGCTAGAAAGACTTACCTGACCAAATGAGTACATACTCCTTGACCAGCTGGATCAATCTCATTTTGTCCGATAACTTGATGGTCTATCAATGATAAGGTCAGCAGCATTATTATTACAAAATTAATAGAAAATTCATGTTTTTGAAACATGTTCTGAGATGTTACATGCCACATCATTGCCAATGATTCAAAGTTCCAGGTATATCGGTCTCGTATGCAGCTACCCATGTAGGTATGAAGTATTCGATGCCCATAATTGATCCCATAAAAATATAAATATCATCATGGTAACAGTGCGAGTTTGGGGGTAACAATCCAATAAACTTGATACATTCACAATCAGCAAATTATTACAACTATTCACCAAGACTCGTTTGATTGAAGAAGTGAGAGGATACACGTTTCACACAAGTCAACCGATAGGGGGCAATGGAGTATAGGAAAGGAAAGGGAGTGTACTATGTGTCGATAGAAATTATCTGACTATAATATCCTCGCTTTCGGTCATATTATGACGAATCATAGACAAGCCAACTCTTATAGGGGCGAATGAAGGATTCTTACCTATTCCTTTGGTAGAAGACATGTACCCCCATTTGGAGATTGTATTATAAAATGTAATCAATTGGGTGATCGATTTACATGCATTTCAGTTTGTAAATTAACTGCAATACATGTGAAGAATTCAATAAATACCATCTATCTATCTATCAATCTACCTATCTATTTATCCTATAAGCTTATAATAATTTTCAGTGGCGTAACAACGGGGGGGGGGGGGCACGCCCCCCCCCCCAATCGGCTGGCCAAAAAACCGGGGAAAAGGAGAAAAAAGAGGGAGAAATGAAGAGAAACGTAGTGGGAAAAGAAAAAATTATTGTTCATTATAATATCTTATATTACATTATGTTATATCACAAAAAAAAAATCATCACTTTATGAAACATTATTTGCTCAGGGCATATGTCTTCATTGTTCGTGCTGCTCGCATAGACTGTTTAACGAGATATATAACCCTGTTGTACTAAAACCTCCCGTTTTCATATCAATATACTGTACGCCAAATATATTTCCTCGCAATTCGAGTTATTGTTTGATGTAGTGACATTTGCTTCTTTTCATGACCACTTAAAGTGATTGCCCTATTTTAAGGTCTTAATATAAATCCTTTCCTGTCTATGTTAACGTTCACATTAGTTGATTGGTAAGATGTCTGCTCTTCATAAATTCCTAAAATCAGTCCTTAATATGTCAACTTTTCTAATTTCAATATTAAAATTTTCAGCTCGCGCTTCGCGCTCGCATCATTTGGTAAGTGAAATACGTACGGTCTTAGTGAATCCCTGCAAACAAGCCTCTTCAGGTCTGAATTTCCTAAATTTTCAGCTCGCACTTCGCGCTCGCAGAATTTTTATTAGTGAGATGCGTATGACTATGACAACAAAATGTGTTTCATGTGTTTAGATGTAATTATAACAAAATCAGCAAAGGATGGCATTATAGCATTAGATGACTATGATGAGATATGTATCCTCTTAATGGATTCCTAAAACATAGTCCTTAAAAAGTCCCTGTTTGGGGTCAATATTTACAAAAATTTCAGCTCGCGCTTCGCGCTCGAATTGTTTGTTTGGCGAGAGGTACGTATCATGATTACAACCAAATTGCTTATAATGTCCCTTTTTAGGTCTGAATATCAAAGATTTTCAGCTCGCGCTTCGCGCTCGCATTATTTAATCAGTGAGATACCCGTTTAATGGCACTGCATGTTCTTAAAATGTCTCTATTAGGTCAGTATACCTGGCAACTGAGCGCGCTCCCTGAGTGACTCAAAATTTTTGCTGGTGCCCCCCAATGCCGTGACCCACGGTACGCCACTGATCATTTTGGTGTGAACACTGGTTGTAGCAGATCTAGCATTTCGAAATAAATGGGCGCAAAGAGCGAAATTGAATATGGGGGAGGGGCTGCGAAGATGACATTTTTCTTAAAATTATATTTACTAGGCCCTATGTATGTTTAATTGGTTATTCTAACAACACAGAGAGGGAGCGTCCTTTTACATCATCTGGAACCATTACAGTACAAAATGGAAGTTTGACATCCCGAGTTAACCATAAAAGGACTTATTTGAGATGTATTTTACTTATAAAGTAAAAATTTGGACACATACGGTTAATCAAACATACTGAACATCCTTCCAGAGTTTCAGGTCACATGACCAAGGTCAAATGTCATGTAGGGTCAATGAACTTAGACCATGTTGGGGAATCAACATTAAAATCTTAACCTGAGGTTGGGTTTTTGAAATTTCGTCATAACTTCGAAAGTGTATTTTGTGTAAACAGCTATAATAAATAGGGGAATTAATGAATGTCATGTCCCCGCTTTCGTTTTAGTTATGTTATTACATGAAATCATAATTATTTCATATTTTCGTTTATGTTTGATGACTATATCTCCCTTGTTACAAGCTGCAGTGAAGCCAGAAACAATTACCTTACGTATCAAACAAAGCTGACAATTATTTTTTTTTTATTCTTGGTGGAAAAAATTGGAATTAATATAATTTCATGTAATAAAATAAAAGACATCATCAGCTCGCTAATTACTGCATATAACTGTTTTACCAAGAAATTTTAACATATCATCAACCTATTATGCCTTGTCCGATGAAAGTTTTCAATTTCAAGTCAATTTAATTTATTTTCTTTGATCCTTCCTGTCCGATATCACAGATAGCGGGTATTGCAAAGCAGCTTTCAGTCATATATTTCATATTTTTCACTTTTGTCTATTTGTCTTTATGGGTTAAATTTTTTGCCAATTACTTTCATGTTGTATTGCGATACATGTATATTTCATTCAACCGAGGTTAATATTTTCCAATTTACACGTCTCTGGTGTTCAATTCCTATCACTGTTTATGAACTGCCAGTAGAGGATTTCTATACGTTTTTGATGTGGACCGATTTTTATGAATCTGAATATGAATGCGAAATCTGTCTACCCCCAAAAAAAATAAGACTGTGTATTGAACATGTTGAAATAATGAATATGTTTTAAATACAAATTTGGAATATCTAGGTCAAAACTAATTGCAATCATGTGAGGTACATGACTAAATTCCAAAAATTTACATGGAGTGTCTTTTGCTTTAAAAAGACATTATGGGGATGGGAATGAGGGGCAGTTTCATAAAGTTGATCGTAAGTTAAGCACGACTTTAAGTCATTTAAGATCGACTGGTGAT
Organism: Lytechinus variegatus; assembly: GCF_018143015.1. Classification (NCBI taxonomy): domain Eukaryota; kingdom Metazoa; phylum Echinodermata; class Echinoidea; order Temnopleuroida; family Toxopneustidae; genus Lytechinus; species Lytechinus variegatus. The sequence goes on along the minus strand of NC_054742.1, from coordinate 5,297,820 downwards.
CCTTTCTTCCGCGCAAAATCATCACAAATGAACATTTTGTTGTATACCATTTACCACAAGAAAGGATTACCATTCGTTCTTTAAAAAAAATCTCTCTTAACTTATGAAACACCTTTATAGATACATCCTGTCTATCTCTAGGATCTAGCTTCCGTCCAGTCACCTAGGAACAGCAGGTAGACAAGCTTGTATCAATCACTCTATTAATCGACTTAAAGTGCAGTGAACAAACACGTTAGAGACTATCCTTTGGAACAGAAATCGTCCCCCTACCCCCACCCCTCTAACACTAAATAAAAGGAATGAGTATAAAATGTTTCAAATTTCTGAGTATATTTGCAACTTTCATGACAACTCTGATTAGGGGAGGGGTGATTTCTCAGTGCCGCTAGAATCAAAGTGGCGCAAGGAGCTACAAGCAATTTGATTGGACCAGACATATTTTCATGATGTGACGAAATTTCTTAAAAGCTGTGAGCGAGCAAATTTTGTTACAATTTCAATTAAAAAATCTAATTTGTGATAGATTCTGACATGTAACAAAAATGAGATCAGATTTTACACCTTTTGAATTAATTCTCACCCCTATTCTTCCTGTATTTTTTTCTTAGTCGTGAATATTATTTGGGGGATCATGGCCCCAAAGTCCCCCCCCCCCTTCTGGAGTGTAAGGATGATGAGTTGGCAGACTCTTAATGATTAAGGTACCCTTCTCAAGTGGATGCATCACTACGGTACGGATCTGTGTGTCATACACTCTCTCTCTGTGCGTCACATTTCCTGACATTTACCCAAAGGTATTTCTGGAATCACCAGTCCTTTCTATCTTGATTCCTATCGGCGGTTAGAATGTATACAGCCAGGGATGGTAAGGAGAGAATGGGCGGGGTTGATCAAACCTTATATTCACATTCTCATGACTTTGTGAAAAAGTTCATTTCACGATTTGAAATCAAGCCTTCCCAATTTATCATCTTCTGTTAAGCCCGCATGCGAGGATAATGCAGGTTACCTTGCATGGGTTTGCTTTGAATCCACCTGACTGATTTGGTGTTAATTCCAAGAATAATTCATGACAATGAAGCACTAGTGGTAATTGATATTAATCATAGTGCATTCAGTGAAATAGAGCTATATCAGGTGTGTATAAGTAGTGTAATTAGTTGATACTACGTTAGTGAATTATTAATCATCATCGATAAGAGATCGATCATGAAGACTTTATATTAATGGGACCCCTCACCTTCCCCCCCCCCCCCCCACACACACGCAGATGCATACCCTCCAATAAAGCAATGATAATAATAACCACATTGTCCACACTTCCCAATATTATTATGTTCATTCAGCAGAGCATCTGTCAAGAGCCAAACAGGGACTCGCTTCTGTAGCACTCGATCCCCGATTCTTGAACCCGTCACCTAGAAATATAGTCGGGGGTTTTAAAGATGTTTAGATCCTGAATATCCTTTGATCAAGGCTCAGTCTAGAACTTGAGTCCTTCACCTTAAATTAACCTGTTGTCGACTGAAATGCCCAAAGCCACCGGATCAATTACTAAAATGAGAAGTCATGATTAAAAACCTTAACCCAATGGGATGCCTTCGCATGCACATGATCAGGGACGGATCCAGCTTCTGCCAATAGGGGGGGGGGCGAATATTTTTCACCCCTTCTTTCCCCGATCGGCCGCTGAAAGTTAATTTTTTGTTTGTTCCTTTAAAGGGGTAGTCCAAAAAGTAACTTCTTATATTCATTCTTATAAAGCAACATTAATGTGTATCTCATGAACCCAGTTTAAAAATTGTGAGCGCGAAGCGCGAGATAATTTTTTTTTTGAATTTCATGCATTTTGTTCTGATAATGGAACATTTTGGGTAACGTTTGTGATCCTGGACAAGATGCACATGTAAGTAGATAATTACTGCGAGCGCGAAGTGGGAGCAGAATTTTTTTTTATATGCGTTCTGGCCTGATCAAAAAGGCCCGGAGAAAAGGGACATGGTGAGGACTTTTTTAAGAAGATACATATTTAAGAGATTGAATAGTGCGAGCGCGATCTGAAATTCTTTGACATCCCGTCCCCAACTGAAATGGACATTCTAAGCACTTTTTTTCTAATCATGAACGGGACAGGTATATAACTAAATTAGTGATGCGAGCGCTAAGCACGAGTGGAACAAAAAAAGAATAGGTAGCTTCGTATCTTCTTACATTAATAATGCGAGCGCGAAGCGCGAGCAGAATTTTTATAATATTCTGATCTGAAAAGGGATAATTCAAGCACGTTTTAAATAAAGAACAAGCAATGTATCTCAATAAACATGCGTTTTAGAGTTAGACAGAATCTGGGCATTCCGTATACATTTTTCTTAATCATCAAAATCAATAACGCGAGTGCGAAGCGCGAGCTGAAATATTTGATATTCTGATCTGAAATGGTCAATTTAAACCCTATTTCATGCAATGTGTAAGAAAATTATGAAGTGGATGTGGATTGCACTTAATCATTGATGCGAGCGCGATATTTTTTTTATTATTATTTTGACCTAGGACGGGGACATTCGGAGGTCATTTTGTCACCATAATTATGAAAATGATGACTAACTTTTCCTCCTGCTAAGTGCGAGATGAAACTTGGCGATATTCCATTCTGAAAAGGGACAATTTAGTAATTAGGAATTTGTGAAAATGTTATTATCTAATTTTTAATAAGTCTAAGGAGAGCGTGAAATTTGTTGATATTGTGAAAACTGAACATTTTAAGCACTTTTGTCATTATGAATATGATAACAATTAATATGTGCGCAAATTGGGAGCCGATTTTTTTTTTTGATAAACTGTCATGCAAAGGGGGATATTAGAATTGAAGAGGTTCTCCGGGCTGAAAATATCTATATTCAAATAAATAGAGTAAAATTCACAAAGCAAAATGCTAAAAATTTCATCAAAATCTGATAACAAATAACGAATTTTAAAGTTTAGCATTATTTTGTTGTGTAAATAGGTGTATACACGTCATCATGAATATTCATTAGGTGGGCTGATGATGTCACATCCCAACTTTCCTTTTTCTTATGTTATTAATGTACATGAAATAATTTTTTTTCATACATGTGTGAATAATGGGTCTCCTCTACAGTGCATATAAAAAAGTTTACACTTAAAAACATCCCGTGAAATAATACATTTCTAATGTCCTGGAGATTTTTCAACATTTTAACATTGATGAAGATCTATTTAAGCAAATGACGATAACTGTCGAAAATATTTCCGCTGGAGTGAGCACCACTTACTTTTGAAAAGTTAGTGAAAATGATTTGCGCAAAACTTTGAAAAAGTTATGCGAGCAAAAGTAGACCTTAATCATGAAGAACGCGTGGAATCTAGATAGTAAAATTTATTTGTTTCCTTTCCCAAAACACTTCGAAGAATGCATTGCGCCCATCCTACTCACTGAGCTGTGATTTACATGAAATCGCTTAGGCTTGATTTTTATTCTGTTAATCATTGCCAAGCTTGGTGCGGAGAAACAAGTATTGAATGGAATGTAAACCACTTTAAATGATAAAAAAATTAGTGAAAAAATGCTGGAGATGTCTGATATTTTTTTCAGATTCAGTTATGTCTTCAGATCCAGCTGGTACAAAACGGGTAAGATTGTGTTTACTAAGTGTTGAAATTTCAATCTGAGTAACAAAATTAATGCTTGAATGTATCCGTTTTATTTCAATAGACTAATAGTGCAATGGGAAATGTATGAGAAATGTGTCTCAGGGTAAGTTTGACTTCGCCCTTTCCCCTTGACACAGCGTGAAAACGAGCATTTCTGCGCAAACAGATTTCTGCGAGCTTTACAAAAATGGACAATGCTTACTCAAGTGTAACATTCTGTTAAAACTTTTATTTTCATTTGATTTATGAGACCCAAACACAAGAATATATGTAAAAAAATGACCCAGTCATGACGTATATTTTCTTAATCCCGGGGTTTTTTCAAAGTGTAAACTTTTTTTATACGCACTGTATAATGAAATAAGTTGCAGCAATTAATATCTAATACACTAAATAATTTGTCAATCCAAATTTTTCAGTTCTTGGTAGAAAAAAAATTCATACAATATAATACAAAAGAGCAAGTTGGGATATGACATCATCAATTTGCTCATTGAATATTCATAAAGACATGCCTGGAACCGTTTCACAGGAATATTGCAAATCTTTAAAATGTCAAAACTTTGTTATTCGTGGTCCGATTTTCATCAAATTTTCAGTGTTGTGTTTGCCTGCTTTTTCTTAATCTGTTTAAATCATATTATAACCAGAACGGAGCATTCCTTTGAAATAGAGGGATACATAGCTTACCAATCAAATGCACAGCGCTAGCTCAGTATACGTTTTGACAATCACACACCTGAAAAGGGATATTTTGAGAACATTATTGAATACACAAAGACAATAGGTACTTGGCAAATAAAAGAAAAATTAAAATTTTAAAAATGTTGATATTCACACCATAAAACGGAAATTTTACAGAGCACTTGAAAAAAAATTGTAAATCAAACAAAATGATGAAAGCTCGATGTCCGAGCTGAAATGTGTTTTTATGACTTCAAAACTGCGTTAGCTCCATATCAATATTTTATATAGTGACATGAAATAGTTTTTTTCTTTCCCATGCCTTTTTTATTTACTCGTCTTCCTCCTCTTATTTTTCTTTCCTCTTTTCGTTCCCCTTCTTTTTCTCTTTTTCCCTTGCTGTCCCCCTTCTTTTGTTCCGTCAATAGGGGGGGGGGGGGGGCGGGCCCCTCGTCCCTCTGGATCCGCGTATGCATGATTGAATGTTTGAAGAGATATCAAATGACCTAATTCCACCCTTCTAGGAGTGATGCTAGAAATCCCTTTGGAGTGAACTGTACATCGAGTGCCTTCTCGACTGAACTGCATCTGTCCAGACATTTTCAATCCAAAACGATATGTAAAATAAATTCTGAAAAGATGTAAATCTCACTCAAAAAGGACTGGTCCTACCTCTCACTCCTATAGGAGTGTGATTTAGGACAAGACTGACCGTTTTTTATTCAGAAAGTACTAGAAATGTAATTTAACATACTGGTTTTACAAAGGGGGTACATGAACTGTGTGCGGCCTTTCATCGACTGTGTGTTACAAATACATTTTCTTAAAATAAACGTTTTCAGACATTTACTATACTACAGATATACATTGACCTGTAATTGTATTTCTATATAGAGAAACTTAAATGTTTTGAGAGGAAAAGTAATCGTTTTGCTCCTTGGTAACATAATTATTGCGGTATAAATGTATTGAGTAGTTAATTAGAATGTTATCATTCACGTGGGTCTAAATTACTAGACTACACATCATTATGGGTCAGGAAACTGGCCAGGTATTAGTAGTTTAGGACTCAAAATGGCGCTAATGGTTCGTATCTGCTTTAAAGGACAAGTCTACCCCAACAAAGAGTCGATATGGATAAAAAGAGAAAAATCCAACAAGCATTACACTGAAAATTTCATTAAAATCGGATGTAAAATAAGAAAGATGAAGTTTCGCTTAATTTCCCAAAACAGTTATATGCACATCCTGGTCGGTATGCAAATGATGAGACTTAAGACGTCATCCACTCACTATTTTTGTATTTTATAACTTGAAATGTGAAATATTCTGAATTTCTCCTCAAAGTCAGGTGAAACAATGATAAATTCCTCCCTGAACATGTGGAATTAGCATTGTTTAATGTTATATGTTTTAGTCTAGTTGGTTCTTACTGTCAAATCTGTAAAAAAGTGAAATATTGTATAATTCAAACAATAAAAAACAACAAAAGAAATAGTGAGGGACATTGACTGTCTCATTTGCATGTCACCGAGTTGTGCACATCACTACAAGCTAGTATTAAAAAAATTCTGAAAATAATTATTTCTATTTATTATGAATAAATATGCAAATCTATTCATGAAAACCATTATTAGCATATTTAACACCCAATTTCACTTCAAATTTTCTTGGCGCTATCTTTTTGCGCTTCGGAAATAACACGCACAGCGTCGAAGGGGGGCATCATGTCTTTTGCATTTTTTCTAAAAAATAAAGAAGAAAATCCATGACTTTTCAATGCAAATTATTGTGGCTTGTTTCATAAATAACTTAGATTTTCTTCAAAATATCTATTGCAGTCGAATTTCCATTTTATTCATACACATTCTACCCCCCCCCCCCACCTATGTAAATGGAAAATGAAGATGAATTTGTCCCTGCATAAAAGAGAAACAGTATTTTATAAGCTTGTGAAGTAAAGTTATCAAGACAGAAACAAAAATCATACTGAAACAAGAGTTTTGAATGGTAAAAGATTCACATTCTTTCCTACAGAATGGTTAAAAGTCATCACAAAGCATATACTAGAAACCATGATGTAACTTAAATGTTGAAGATCAAAAGTTTATTCATAAAAAGTATATATCAAACATATGACTGTATACAGGTAGTTTTATCACTAAACAATACATTTAACAGACTGAATTTGTACTTGTGAATTATACACAGCTATTCATTGCTGGTTAGATGCAACTTTAAATCAAATCTTTATTTTGTTTTTACTTAATAGCAAGTTACATCCAGCCATTACTCTGAGTACAGATTCTTGCATACCAGTATATTCTCAACTTACCAAATACAAAAAATATATATATACCGGTATATGCAAGGTTAAGAATTTTTATCACTATATAATGCACAAATATGAAAACATATATTAGATTTTCCACACTAAAAAAAATGTGAATCCAATAATAAATACCTAACAATGATTACAACCAGTGGTAAAGTAATATGATGGAAAATGATACATATAATATATAAACAGTACATATTAATAAAAGTTTACACTTTGAAAAAGTTGTGGAAATGAAAAACAAGTAGAATGCCAGTTGCAGTCTTGCCTGCATTATGCAATTCACAATATAGCAGCAGCATTGATTTTGAAAACTATTAAATTTCACACAAAAAAATTCATATGATAACAAAATATTGTGCTTATTGACCATAAATGACAGAGTATTTCATTTCATGTAAATTTCAAACAATGAATATGGATTTCCATTTTTCATTTCATTTTTAGACTTGATCATGTGACCTCGGTCTCGTGCAATATGATCAGTGATATTTGATGACCCTTACGTCTAAATTTCATGTACTAGATTAATAAACTTTCAAAATTATGAAGGCATTTCAACAAAAAAACGGTCAAAGTTCATTGGTTAATACTTCAATATTAATTCCCCAAACATGATCTAAGTTCATTGACCCCAAATGACCTTGGTCATGTGACCTGACACTGTTCGGAGATACTTGGTTACCATCATATACCAGAGTGTGAGTGGTCACAAATAAAAAGATCTGAAAAAAGCTGATGAGTGTTGAAAAAGCCGAAACAGAAAGAGCTCTCACAGTTTTTGTACAGGAAAACTAAAATAAAAAAATAAATAAAAAAATCAGCTAAAATGCTGAACTCTCACAAACTGATATACTTTCTATGTTATGGTGATATTTCAAAAACAACCTTTGTTAAGATTGCAATGTTGACGATGCTGACGCCACCGACGCCATCAGCTTTGGTCTAATCAGATGAAGATATCATTTTTGACGGAATGCAATGCACGTGGTGAGTGAGCACAGTCGAAAAAACAAACTGTCGGACCCTTATTATCATTATATGTTTGGTGTCACCTGTGCCTGGGAGGCAAAGAGTGAAGTGAATCACTTCAATAAGCAGGTCTCTCCTCATGCCTTGCCTTACACATTTTTTGCTAATTTTAGTCAATGGAAATAGAAAAAATACATTGCAACTTTACTAACCAAATGAACATTTTAATCTTTCACGTTGTTTGTGCCAGCAAGATCAGAGGACATAAAATGAACCAAATCAGTGTAAACAAAAGTTGATTTCAAACTTGCATTTGTTTTTATCAAATTTGTCTTTTAACTGAAGGGGAATTACCTTTCATACATTTCAAACTTGTTTCTCCACTCTTTTCCCCCTCAGGCATGACAAGGAATATTGCAGAAAAAACCATGCCAAAACTATTTCATATAAATCACTTCTACATGTAAAGCAGGGGGTTGGGGGACTGGGGTGGTATTCTGAGGTCATTTTATCTTTAAAATATTTTATTTTATCTCTTAAAATGAAATTGGTATTCTGAGATGAGATTTTATCTCTCAGATAAAATTTTAGATTTTATCTTGCGTATAATTTTTATTTTGCGTATCTACAGATGATACGCAACAGAACAATGCCTGCGTACACATATCCATCGCGTATCTGGCCATTGCAACGCTGATGATGTGCTTGCCCCCATGTTACTTTGAAGAAAAATAAAATAAACTTAAAAGAGGGTAGAGGCTATTTTATCTCTGCGACGTTGATTTCACCAATATTTCTAGGTGAAGTAACCACAAATGGTGACATGAAAATGAAGAAAAAATATATATTTATTGAGAATAACACCTTAACGTTGATCCTGTACAATCAGAGAGTATTTAATAAGACTTTTCTTGACTAATATTGTCTTTGAAATGATGCTTGAAAAGATGCGATAAAGACTTCGAAAAAAAGATGAGACTATTGTCCTTTTTGTTAAAAAGAAATCTCCGTGAAGACGCGTAAGCGTATAGTGCAAGCGTATTTGAACTCAATAAATTGACGCAATCTCACCTCTTTGCCACACCTCCTGGCGGAATGGATTTTAATTGGTTGAGTGATATGAGAGAGCTATAAAAGCGCGTTTCTAATTGGATATTGATTAAAAAATAGGTGTGTCTTACAGAGATAAAATGTAGATAAAATGGTTCTCAGAATACCAATTCGGAGAGATTTTATGGGTATTTTATCTCACTGATTTTAACGAAGATAAAATATTTTATTTTATCTGAGATAAAATGGATCTCAGAATACCACCCCTGGTTTTCATGGGAGTATTTTGGGCAACATTAAAGTTAGAAAGGAAAAGCTACTTTTAATCAATCTACACAGCTGAAGTCCATGTGCTCTTAATGATTAATGTCTACTTTTATCCTTCTAATTGTTTCCAAATTTTGCACAAATCAGTTTTCACAAAGTTTTTATAAATCTCAAGCTGAATGATTAGTCAACGGCCACAATTCACTTTAGAGACCTGTACCAATACATATGAATGTGCAAATAGCCTCAAGATATATATAACTTTAAATTTTATAGGATAATTTCAAAGTGTAAACTTTTTTTGATACACACTGTATAGAGATATCATTAACTTTTTGTGGGTTTTGAACTGGTCAGTCACAACGTATTCTGTACCCATAATGGTTGCTTTTCATACTACTTTCAAAACCAATAAAGAACTAAGAGGAAGAAATCCAATGTTATCATGATAGACAGTTGCCAACTTTAATATTCACCTTTCACACAGAAAATACTGAAGGAACAGCATTCTTGATTACACATCATCCTATGAAAGAAATCAATGTATAAATCAGGGAGATGTGGAAAATCTGCAGTTTGTTTGTAAAAAAAAAAGCCATAAAGGGCATTTCCCTGATAATCAAGGAGACTTGTCAGCCAAGCATATACCATACAATAATACACAAAGAACAAATCAACAGCGTGTTGAATAGTTATTTCTTACATGTGACTAAATTGATACTTGGCCTAATAGATAATTCTGTTGTTATGGATCAATTGTAGCATCCTAGTTCTTGTCTGTTTGAGAACATAAAAACATAATGAAAATATTGAACCATTTACATTCATTCATACTTCTTTTTTTTCCACCAGATTCTGAGACATTCTAAATATCCCAAGTCTACTCCTGTGACAAACATGAAAGATTACAAAGTTGTCTGTTTAGTTATGATTAGAGATACTTAATATATCCAATACATGACATTCAGCATTAAAGTCCTTCAATATTTTCAGGGAAAAAAAACAAGGCACCCTAACTAAACTTTAGATCAAGTAAACAAATTAATAAAAGAAAATATGAAATGTAAAAGTAAGTGTGTGTGAGGAGTATAGAGTATACATAATTGAAAATGCATTATCTTTTGATGAATAAAAAAACATGCGATAGGGCCAAAGTCTTGTTTGAAAGTAACAATGAATAAAATAGGGCCAAAGTCTTGTTTGAAAGTAACGATGATGAATAAAATAATCATTTAGCAGGCCCATGTCATACTTCTTCTCTGAAAACCTCATAAATTCAACACAAACAAAAATCTTATTGGCTGGTTACATATGGAGTGACCACGTGCTCATCGACGATACATTACATGCAAAATCTGCTCCTGTGACATATATGAAAGGTTACAAACTTACGTTTGCCATCGTACTTACAATATCCATACACATGGGATTTTATAAGGTACAAGGGGAAAACATGGCAACACAATAACATTTTGGACCAAGTAAATAAATATATGAATTTCACAATATAAAAAATATGTATAGCTACATATGTAGGCAACTTTGAGAATAGTTCATACATGTACATTCATTTATGAATGCCTATATGGCGACTCGGCTACAGACGGGGTAATAATATTATGAAACCAAATGGAAAGAGCGCAGTAGAGTATATTAATATAGTTACTGTGCTATATTAATGGTCCATATTATTATTATTTACAATAAAAAAAGAGAGGAGGAAATTGCCTTTTAATTAGTAATTATATGCAACCCTATGGAAGTCTGAATAATCTGCTTTTAAAATTAACTACAATATTTGTGGTATACCATCATACTCATCTATTTACATTAAGCAGAAATTTACAGGTCCACTGAGATAATCATGCCTGTTGACTTCATGTAGATTTTATAATTTTTAATATTATGTCACTAAAATGCTGATTGTTATTGTGTTCCAATAATACATGTCTTAGAAAGAGTTACAACTGACCCGATCAACCTGAACTGAATGAAATCCATCAAAGTCATTTTTAGAGCAAATTTTCAACATGTCCTTTGGTAAACAAACAGGAGCACATTAAACTGTAAAAAAAAAGAACAAGTGGAACCTCTGGCAGTCTCTCCTGAATTATGCCATTCAATATATCAGCAGTGCTGACGTTGAAAACAATACTAAGTTCACTGACCCTAAATGACTTTTGACCTTGATCATGTGACTTGACACTTGCGCAAAACGATCTGTGATATCTGATTACCCTTCTGGCCAAGTTTCATGCAATAGACCCATTTAATTCCAAAGTTATACTACTATTTCAAAACTTAACCTTCGCTAAGATTTCAATGTTAATACCACAGTGTAGTCAAATTTCATTGACCCTAAATGACCTTAGACCTTGATCGTGTGACCTGGAATTCATACGAGACAATCAGTGGTACTTCATTACCCCTATGTTCAAGATTTGTGAAGTAGATCCATAAACTTTCAAAGTTATTATGACATTTCAGAAAAAACCCTGTCATTATCAAAGTTCATTGACCCTTAATGACCTTTGACCTTTCTCATTGTGACTTAAAACTTGCAAGACGATAAGTGATAATTAATTACCCTCATGTCCAAGCTTTTTGAACTAGGTCCATATATGTCATAAGGACATTTTAAAAATTTAACATTAAGATTTCAATGTTGATACCCGAAACATGGTCAAAATTTATTGACCCTATATGACCTTTGACTGTGGTCATGTGATCTGAAACTCATGTAACATAAGAACTGATAATTGAATACCCTTATATCCAGGTTTCATAAACTAGGTCCATCTACTTTCTAAGTTATGGTGACATTTTAGGAAACTTAACTTTGGTTAAGATTTCAATAATAATGCCGCCACAGTCAGCAAAGCTGTGCCTATAAAGGTAGTCTGCCTCTGCTTAGTCTACATATAGTTCTAGACAATTTCAATTCACTCAAATTCTCCGTTGTGTAACAATGCAGCCGAGTGTGTGTGCAAATCCGAGAACCTGTCCGCCCGATTTGCCAGCTCACTCAGCTTGGGTGTATGCACGCGATAGTGCAATACAACAGAGAATATGATTAAATTGAAATTGTCTAGAACTAGACTAGACTGTGCTATGCAGGCGACACAAAAACTGATGACGTAAACATACATCATACCTATAGATGTTGACATCGCTGGTTTTGCATAGTTGTCATCAACTGGATCGATCGCAACTCTTTGTAAGAGGAGACGTAGGAACATCCCCTTTCAAGACTGGAAAACTTATGCCAGCCTGACACTTGCACAATTTTGTGTCACGCATTGGCACGACTCAAGTCGTGCCAGTGTGCAAACTAGTCGTGAACTGGCGTGAAGTGTGCGTAAACACGTCGTGACTGCGTGCCATGTCAGGACGAGAATTTTGAAATGTTCAAAATTTTGGTCACGACAAAATTTAGAGACCAGGTCGTGAACTATGCGCAAACTGTTCGTGAACTCGTCGTGACGATGCGTGCCAGTGCGTGCCATGCCACAACTGTAACAAATTGCCACGAATAGTTCACGAACAGCTCACATCGTGCTCACGAATAGTTCAGCACGACACCGTCCGAATTGCGCAAACTCGTCGTGCCAATGCGGGAAGTGCTTAAACTATGCATGAACTCGTCGTGCCAGTTCGTGTCAATGTGGACACTGACGGGCACGCATTCGTGAACTCGTCGTGAACAAGTCGTAAACAGTGCGGAAGCCTCCCAATTCGTGCCCCAAAATGGCACGACTTGCCAGGACAAAATCGTGGCCAAAAGTCATGCAAGTGTCAGCCTGGCTTTAGTCATATAGCCATCCCAAACCAACAATAAGTCCCCAAAATGAATTGAGATTTTTATTGAACTTGAAGAAGCACATCCTAAGTTTCAAACTGAGGTATGAGTTATCAAACCAAATTAATAATTACACACTCGGGTACTTGATCAAATGTAGAATAAACTCAGTAAATCCTCCCAAAGAAAAAAAACATGTTTGGTGTTTACTCCAGCATAAGAGGTACATACATTTAATCTTGGTGAAACTTCCAAGCAATTCAGGAAAACATGTTGTCAAAAACAATAATAATCTTGTTACTATTTGGCTACTACAGATATCCGTCCCTGGGCCCTGTTGCATACTTTGCCATCCAACGGTATCTTTAATGAAATCCTTGATTCTGATTGGCCGTTGAGCATTGTTGCCATGGTAGTTACTATTGAATGGCAAAGTTACAATAGTAACCTTTATGCAATAAGGCCCTGGAGAGTTATTGTTGATGTGGGGTTGGCTGGGCATAGCACAAATATTACAGACCTTTCATAGGACCTGTTGCATATAACACTTGCCATTAAACTGGTAAATAAATAAAATTTCTGACAAACAAAATTATGCCATTGACACTCAACACATTGATAAACTCTGGCCCAAAAAATACCAGTTTTTCTTGAATGCAAGATGCTCCTTGTGACTTATTGTTGGTTTGGGGTAGGCTAGGCATATAAACACAATATCAAATGCAAGTTCGCCCCCCCCCCCCGAACCCAATCATATCTTCCACTATAATGAATAATTCAAGTTTAAACCAAGCTTGGGGTATAGCTAGGGTTGTTTGGAAGCGGATTTTTAAAAAAATTAGAGACATATGTGACTGAAGGCTAAATGAGCACAACATGAACCAAAAATTATGCTTTTTCAAAAACAGCAAATGTTGTTTTGTGAAAATTAAAGAAATTCTTGCGTAACAAGATGAGAAGCAAAACAAACAACAACCTACATTTAAATATTGCTACCATAATTTGTATGAATGTGTGAATTATTCATAATCTTAGATTGCCCCTAACATCAAATGAATGGAATCCTTAAGCATTACTATGAAACAGGATGTGACAAAATGGCATTACACTACATGTGTTATCACATTGCAAATGAACATGAAATCCCTCTTGAGAGTGAAAATTACTCATATTGTCTTTAATTTGGAAAACATCCTTTTCTGTTTATATTGTGCTCATTCAGCAGTCAGGCTTGCTTGCCAACATTTGAAAATGAAAAAAAAGGAGTTCTAATAGTGCAGTGCAAATATTTCTTTTGGATGTCTGGCCACATCATGTCTGGCCACATCTCCCTCACAATTTTCTTAATACAGGTTTAAAAATCCTAAACATTGAGAAATTAGATGTGTTGAAAAACTATATTACTCTTACACCCATACCCCACCACATAGTTACATATATGGACTGATTCATTTTTATCTTAATGGTAAATGCCAGTTGTGGTAACGATATCAAAATGAGTTCGTACAGGATCCAATGAAATGACCACCAAAGTGTCTGTCTGTTTGTATAGATAAAACATATGTGCCAAAGGATTCTAGAAGAAATTGTGTAATTGCCGAGTAATTAGCAAATAAGCACAGGATTCGGGTCAAGGCGTCGGGCCGACATTCAAAGCAATGATAATACGCTGTCCAACGTGTGCTTATCTGTGTTGGTGATCTTCAGTGTCAACATTTTTCAGCATAGATATCTAGATTTCACAAAGTTCAGTTTATGTAACTCTACCAGATCTAGATCCTTGATGATATATTGACAATTAAGCCTGGTTTTACAGACTTTCTCATGAAATCAGTGTTTACTGCAACTACTGGCATTTCTCTTTAAATGAATGGAAAAATTGTGTTCCTCTTTTGGTTGATAAAAAAAATCTGAAAAATGGGTAGCTCCTGGAAACAGGAGTATGGATGTTCCTAATTTTTAAGATTATGCTTTCTAATAACCCTAGCTATGTGAATATCCCATGCTTGGTTTTAAGTTAAATAAATCATTGTACTGGACGATTTGATGGGGTCCTTTAGAGGGGAAGTTAGTTATGGTGTTGCGTTTATATCATGTCTATTAAGGACGATCCACAGTTATTTTTGTGCGCATCATGATCTGCGCATATTTTACACTCCGCACGCTGACGTCACAGAGGATGAACAGGTGATTAATCAGCTGTATGTATGAGCTGATTCTTTTCTCAATATCTGCACTCTTAACTGCAGATCTGATGTGTTTTTTATGAAGCTTAGGAATTTGAATTATTCCATGGACCATTTTTATGAATACCTCTCCAAATTCAAAATACTTTACTCTACTGCTGCAAAGTATGACAAATGACCCCAAGTAGGAATAAATGGTAAAGTGGTTTGGAATTTTTCCTCACATAGATACAAAGCATTTATTGCATTGTTTATGTTTAAAAAAGCACATCTACATGTACTATAATTTAAGTGCTGATAGTTTGAAAACAAGCACATGAACCCCTATTTTTAATGTTTACACCTCATAGGTATACCTTCTCCTACAACTTTGCAAAGTTTTGTGAAAATGACATGGGTTTTGAATGTGCAGCATTTACTATACCTCTCAGGTTCATTATTAAAATTTCACATTTTAAAGACTAAGTTTGTGTTTTCACATTCATTATTAAGAACTGAGATTGCTATTAGATTTTAAAAAGCAAACAATACCAATATAAATAGATTCTCTATCTTAAGGATACATTTATTAACTTTATTACAAAAAAATCATGAAATTTTTATGGATTTTGACAGAGTAATATAGGTTTAAACTCATTGTAGTGATCCCGTGAGGTCTAGAAATGCCAAATTCTTAAGAACATCCATTTGGGTGTACTTTGAAGCTCTAAAGCAAAAAAATCAAGCATATGGACCCATGTTGATTTTGTATATTTGGAATATTCAGGTGCTAAAATATGCAAAATTTGGTGAAAATGACATGGATTTCACTTTAACTGTGGAACATCATTAAATAGTCCAAATACCAACAGGTAATTGCCCATCTTTATCTAAATTTCAGGATTTTCTTTCAGTTTTATAGTGATTAACAATAAATAAAAAAAGATATACTCAACTAGCTTCAAAATATAAATGCTAAACAGTAGAGTAAGAGAGATAGGTTAAGGGAGGATACACCGAGTAGAATAAAGATATAGGGGGGGATATCTGTGAGTGAATCCAACCACCTCTGTAGTCGGAGACTAAACCAGATTTTACACCTGGATGATTGACTGACTATATCTTTTAATCAAAATTTTCTAAAATCAAATGAGTTACCTGTTAAAAATATTTGTAAAACCAAACTACAAAGTGCTTGTATCATACATGTTGACTTATGCTCAATATGGTGTCAGGTTGATATGAAAAATTACAAATGAACATTTAACTTTAAGGGGGTGATTTATTTAGAGGTGACATAATAGATCCCAATGTTACAATGTTTTTTAAAATAATAATATACAGTTCTTGTATAGCACATATCACATTATGAATAATGTCTCTATGTGCTTCCAAAGGACTTGAAAGATTGTCCTACAAACACAATCAATCTATTCTTTATAATGAACTTTCTTCACTAAACTTTTTCACTGGAACTTTTTAGGGGCTGCACTTTTCATTTATTTTGGGAGATTTCTGGTGCAGATAGTTTTATTTCATTGTATATCAATAAACCAATAGATGCAAGAAACCATATTTTCAGTCATTAACCCCTACGTAAAAGATTTCAAGTCTTCTAATATTGCACACCAAATACATGTAATCACTGTTTCGAAAATATCTTTTATTCAATTTTATTTTGTAAACCATAACTTTCATATTTTCTTTATCTTTCCTATAAAGTTATACGGCAATAGAAAATATCAAAAGAATTTTTCGTCACCTTGATCTATGAAAGTTTATTAAATAATAATAATAATCATAATACATTAAGACTAAAAGAACTGAAAAGCTATTTGATTACTACAAAATCTGAAAATGACAATGAATGAAGAAATGTCCAAAATTTGTTACATTGCACTTATCAAGAGTAAATGCAAGAACAGCAAGCTAAGATATGTAAGAAAAACACATACTACAATGAAGAAATGGTGAGGAAATGTTTTGAATTCTGATTGGCTATCAGACGATATTATGGAATGGGTATCAAAATCCCTGCTATCTGATTGGTCAATCATTATACATTCAATTTTACTGGGCTGATGATCGATTCCACACATTATTGACGATAGCAATTGTAAATATGCTATTGGGTCAGTACGTCATTGAGATATCATTACGCAGGAAAAGTGATGCATAGTATTCGCAACGTAAATTGTAGAATCTCAAATTTGTTAGGACCCATACTCTGCAGACCCCTTTGATAACACCTTTTTTGCTGACTCCAGTTGTCCCATTGTGATTAGACTACTACTTTGATCATGTAAGTTCCAGTAAATTAAGGTGACAAAAAGTTGAAAAGGTGATAGGCACTGCATGCCACAATATACACATACACAGCTAGCCAGCCAATGGCATTGGGAGGCTGGCAGACAAGGCTAGGCTCTAGCGCCCCGAGGCCTCACTAAGTGTGTATGCAGCAATATGAATTTAGTAAGGCAAATGCTCTCAAAGGATCACTACATAACTTTAGGCTAGCCATGCATCTGGAAGTATATGGTAAGCCTAGCCAAGAGCCAGAATCTTATATCAGAAACTCACTAAAATCATACATCAATGCACAAACTCTTTTTATCTGAATAGAATAGGTTCTTGATAAGTGCAAGACAAACGTTTTGAGCATCTCTTCACTATAATGATGAATGCTGTAGTAAAGTGCCTTGATACTGAGATGATTATCATTAATAGGTGTATTACTAAGAACAAACCCTCCATGGGTGGCTGGTAACAATGATATAATTATATATGGCAAGGCAGCAATTGCTTGAGCCACCACAGAGCATATCATAGTAGGTATTCTTTAGTATAAAGAGGCACAGTAGTACAGACAGCCAATGAGGAAGCATGTTGATGATTAGGGTGGATACAATATTGTAAATATCTCCAAACTTGTCAAACATGTACATGATTGATAATTATGTTATAATAGCAAGTTCATCCAGCTTTAATGTTTGGTTTATTCTTGATAAATTCAATCCCATATTCTATGATGAAGCAATCCTCAGCAAACCAAAATAAAGGAGTGAAAATAAGCCCCTTATTTGCTACATACACCAAAACACCATTTACAGATTCAAATTTTCATCTCATAAATGATTTCTTAATCAATAGAAGATTCCTTAAGCAGGGAAGTCTTTCAAAGATGTGATAAAATATGGCAAATCTCTCAGTTATGAGCTTTAATCCCTGGTATTCATTCTCAACTAAGGAAATAATAAAGAGTTATAGGATATTTTTTGTTTGTTGTACATACAGAGCTACAGCACAATCTTGATATCCTTCATAAAGTATGGAAATCTTTCAGTAGTGTTTGACGTCTTTTCTCTGCAACATCCATTTGGTTTTCCAAATCCTGAAACAATAAAAAGTTAGCAGTGATGACTTTTCAGGAAATTATAAAAATACAGGAGTGGGTAGATAAGAAAAAAAAATTCTCATTAAATTCATTCTCTTCTTGTTGTTAAGTGCCATTGAGTCATTACAGATGTTTGCATAACATAAAATGCAAGAATTTCAAGCTTAAAATTTACTTTAACTGATATTTCATTACTACAATTCATGAAAATGTTCATGATAGGAATTTTCAAAATATTTTTCTCCTTTAATCTTCCCTTCCCTGCTCATAAATCTCTGCTCTCTAAATATTTGAAAAAGAATGTTTAGGGAGTTATTTTAACTTACTCCTCTGTCGTATGTCTCAGCCCTCTCTACCTTCCATGACAGGTTTTCAATCTCAGCTTCAAGTTGAGCTTGTTGATATTCAAAGAGCTTCTTACGGGGACCAGCTTCCAGGAAATAGGCATAAGGGTAGGTATACTGAAGAGTGTATCGACACTGTATAAAACAATCACAATAAGGCATAAGGTTGGGTATACTGAAGAGTGTATCGGCACTGTATAAAACAATCACAATAAGGCATAAGGTTGGGTATACTGAAGAGTGTATCGACACTGTATAAAACAATCACAATAAGGCATAAGGTTGGGTATACTGAAGAGTGTATCGACACTGTATAAAACAATCACAATAAGGCATAAGGTTGGGTATACTGAAGAGTGTATCGGCACTGTATAAAACAATCACAATAAGGCATAAGGTTGGGTATACTGAAGAGTGTATCGGCACTGTATAAAACAATCACAATAAGGCATAAGGTTGGGTATACTGAAGAGTGTATCGGCACTGTATAAAACAATCACAATAAGGCATAAGGTTGGGTATACTGAAGAGTGTATCGACACTGTATAAAACAATCACAATAAGGCATAAGGTTGGGTATACTGAAGAGTGTATCGGCACTGTATAAAACAATCACAATAAGGCATAAGGGTAGTTATACTGAAGAGTGTATCGACACTGTATAAAACAATCACAATAAGGCATAAGGTTGGGTATACTGAAGAGTGTATCGGCACTGTATAAAACAATCACAATAAGGCATAAGGTTGGGTATACTGAAGAGTGTATCGACACTGTATAAAACAATCACAATAAGGCATAAGGTTGGGTATACTGAAGAGTGTATCGGCACTGTATAAAACAATCACAATAAGGCATAAGGTTGGGTATACTGAAGAGTGTATCGGCACTGTATAAAACAATCACAATAAGGCATAAGGTTGGGTATACTGAAGAGTGTATCGGCACTGTATAAAACAATCACAATAAGGCATAAGGTTGGGTATACTGAAGAGTGTATCGGCACTGTATAAAACAAACATGTCTTTCCACAATGTTATTGTAATCAAAGTTATATTTCCCCTACTTCATAATCAGATTTATGATTGTTTGCTATTGGTGACTACAGATTTATATTAGAAAAAAATAACTCAATATCATTTTCATCTATTTGGCAAAGGCAAATTAATTTCACTTTAAACAAGCTTCAGATTGAAAGAGAGCTACATAAATGCAAGGATAAGAAAAAATGAACACACAGTGCATATAAAAAAAGTTTACACTTTGAAAAAGCCCTGGGAATTAAAAAATATAAAACATGTGGGTAATTTTTTTCACATATAATCTTGGGTTTGGGACTCATCCATCCAATGAAAGTAAGTTTTGACAGAATGTTACACTAAGTGAGCACTGTCCATTTTTGAAAAGCTCGCAGAAATCTGTTTGTGCAGAAATGCTTGTTTTCACACTGTGTCAAGGAGATAGGGCGAAATCAAACTTACACTGCGAAACATTTCTCATTCATTTCCCTTGCACTTTTGGTCAGTTGAAATAAAACAGATACATTCAAGCATTTTGTAACGACTTTGCCATCCAAATTGAAATTTCAACACTTAGTAAGCACAACCTTTACCCTTTTGTGCCAGCTGGATCAGAGGATATGAATCTGAACAAAAGTTATCAGACATCTCCAGCATTTTTTCCACTAAGTTTTTATCATTTCAAGTGGGTTTACATTTCATTTTCATTAATACTTGTTTCTCCACACTTTTCCCAAGCTTGAAAATGATTGACAAAATGAAAGTTGAGAGTAAGCCATTTCATGTAAATCAAAGCTTGGTGTAAAGCAAACTAGAGATGCTCGGCGGGACACGCAGCTGAGCACATGAATCCCAAACCCACCGCGTCATTCGTCATTGCGATATATAGAGCTCACACAGAAATTTGACAAATCATGGCGAAAATTACCCTAGCATGCAGGTCCCCAAAGCCCATCTACCATAGAAGTGTGGTTGAAAAGTGACTTATGGTTGCGGAGAAAGAGAGTCTTGCATGTTAACTTCAACACTGACTTGAAAATGACCTTTGACCTTACCATGTGACCTCTGACTGCAGCATAACATGCAGGTCCCCCAAGTCCATCTACCATCCAAGTATGGTTGAAAAGTGACTTACGGTTGCAGAGTTAGGTGTCATAAGAGAGTCTTGTATGTAAGCGTTAATGTTGACCTGAAAATGACCTTTGACCTTACCATGTGACCTCCGCCCACACCAAAAGCAATAGGTGCCTTTGCTATACCATTCTCGACCTTCATGCCAAATTTGAAGATGATCGGAAAAGAAATGCGCTCACAAAGAAATCTCTGCGACGGCGGACGCGACAAGGCCAAATCAATAGTATCCTCCGAACTCTGTTCGGGGGATACAAATATTGTCACGATGGCCTCAGTGTGTGGGGTGGGGCGCAATACACTCTTCGAAGTGTTTTGGGCAAAGAAACAAGTTAAAAAAGGTAAGAGATCACAGAGATATCTTCAAATCAATTTTACTAGCTTAATTTAACATGTTCTTTATGATTAAGGTCTAATTTTATTCGCAATACTATTTCAAAGTTTTTCTAAATTTTCAAATGTAGGTGGTGCTCAACTCAAGCGGAAATATTTTTCGACAATTACATGTATATCGTCATTTGCTTAAATGGATCTGTACCAATATTAAAATGTGGAAAAATGTTCAGGATATTACAAATGTATAATTTTACAGGATTTTTTAAGTGTAAACTTTTTTTGATACGCACTGTATATCAGCCATGGTTTTTATAATGTTGTTACGAACTATTGGAAGACTAACCTTTGCTAGAAGTGATGCTGCATCAAGAAGGTATTGCCAATCAATCCATGTACCCATGTTGTTCATTACCTTTTCTTGAATTCTTTCATTTAGTTTCTTCAGGGTCTGAGCCTCAAGACGAAGACTTTTAGAATGATTCTCCCACTAATATCAAAGAGCAGACAAATAGTAGTATATTATCATTGATAGGGTTACATAGACAAGTTATATTTCACTTAAAAAACATTGAGTGTATGTAGCAAGCTTACTATATTTTTACCTGATGTCGGGGGAAGGTATGAGCAGTATGGCCCCTCAACATTTTTTGAGACAAATCTGAAAGACTAAAGTTTCACACTACATCTTCTTTCTTGCAGAACTTTTGAGACATTTGCAGCACCCGGGTATGCAGGTATGGCAGTAGGCTATCATCTGCATTATGCGAATCAATATAGCAGCAGTGCCGACTATGATAAAACAATTGGTCACAACAAACACTATTTGTATAATAATATAAACACTAAGTTTGTTGACCAAATATGAGAGGATGCAGCAAAAGATGAACACGTTCTATCGCAAGTGGTTAGGTGTTAAACAAATGTTGATGGATTTGGCATTCGTTTGTAGATCTGGAAAGCTAAGGCTTCCTATGGCATCAGTAGTAAA
This sequence comes from Lytechinus variegatus, assembly GCF_018143015.1. Lineage (NCBI taxonomy): Eukaryota > Metazoa > Echinodermata > Echinoidea > Temnopleuroida > Toxopneustidae > Lytechinus > Lytechinus variegatus. The sequence continues at coordinate 5,275,658 of NC_054742.1, read as the reverse complement.
AGAGTACAAGTGTTGGAAGGTTAGGTTGGTCATGATGATGAGGGAGTCAGAGGATCAGAAAACAGCAGATTCTAAGCAACCAATACGTACAGATTAAATATCCATATCAATTTAAATAATTTATTTCCAGGGACCTCCGGGAAGAACAGATGAGCTATATTAATAGCCCATCTAAACGAGTCCTCCCTACGATATGTATCAGTTTTATATGTTGTATTATACTCATTATTTATGTTGTGATTCTGTTATAATAATTTCATCTTACAATGTATATTTTGTTTATATTCATATATTTTAATCGTGAATAAACCAAGTCACAGAAAGAAAGTGGAAGGGCAGAATATGCTGCGGATGAAGCCATGGCAATAGCAAAGTGGAAGGAGATGCATGGTACTGTCTAAGTGGGTAGGAACAGGGTAGGGTATTGTCCTTGCATGAGATAGTATAGCAAGCAAGGCAGGAATGGTAAGAGGGATTTGGTGGTTGAGGCGGTCAAGAAGAGGAGGAATGTACATGTAGGTTGGCAAAAGCTGCACAGCAGGGTGTGCAGGTTGCATGGACTAATTGGGAAGAGGTGGAGCAGAGGAATATCTCCTGGGACTAACTCAGGATGATGTCGTCTGGAGCCATGCGCATTAAGATCAGTTCCACCTTTAATGTCCTGCCAACGCTAGTGAATTTGAAGAGGTGGGGTTATGCAGAGGATGACAGTTGCAAGGTCTGTAGGAAGGCAAGAGGATCGTTAGAGCTTGTGCAGGGTTATATTGCAAGCCTATACATGGAGCAGAGCTGCCAACCTGTCACTTTCAAAAGAAGTATTTTTCAGCTTGAAGAAACATATTTTTGGGGAAAAAAATAAGGATTTTCCCTGTTTCAGTATTTTTCTCTGTAAAATGCCCTTGCAACGATATTTCTCTTACAATAAACATGCGGTTGGTGTAAAAAAATCCTTCAAATTAATTTAAATGGAGAACACTAGGTTACACTGTGTTTCAATGATTTGAAGTTGACCGCGCAAGGTTGGGGTGATTGTCCCCCCTCCCACAGTAGGGATTTCAACAGAAATTAAGCTGAAAAGGGGGAAATTTTCTGCATATTTTTTTTCTGTTTTTTTTTCATTTTCTCCACAACTGTCAAAAAAATGATAAAAACAATAAGTTCATTGACCTTACATAACCTTTTACCTTAATTAGGTGACCTGAAACTCATGCAAAATTATCAGTGATACTTGATTACTCAAATGTCCAAGTTTCATGAACCAGATCCATATACTTTTAAAGTTATGACATTTCAAAAACTCAATTAAGATTTGTGAATATTGTTCAGATACTAACAAATAACTTAGCCTTACGTCTTAAAGTAACTAAGTCTAGGTACGTTCATTGAAATCATGTTTCACATCATCATAACACTCCATCCTTTTTCTTTCTTTCTCATTTTCAATCAAATAAAAAAAAAAAGGAACACAAGTGAAAGAAATACCCGGCATAGCTAGACTAATTTATGCTCAATACTGCTGTGGCCAGGAGCGCCAGTGCAGCAGAGCAGTCATCAGCAGCCCCAGGCACATCCCCAAATGCCTTACCTGCTGCGCAGGGAGCTTGCATTTTGACAAACTTACTTGTCATCAATGCTGTTCATTATCCACCGTTTTGATGGTCCAGAGTCATATCTCTTATTCGACTTTTTAAATGAATCCATTATCCCAAGATGAAAATACCGAGTGTTAAAAACATTCATAGGCGCAGGCTCATCCAATAAGTTAATTACTACACATCTGCTGAAATAAGTAAGTTTTGAGGGACAATTTGAAGAGTTCAATGTTGTCAATTTCACGGAGCAAAGAAGGGCAAGTGTTCCAAAGGTGTTGAAGGGCAACATATAAATATTAACAGGTGACTTCTAATTCCATGAATAAATACAAATACATAATGAAATTCATTTACGCAACCCAATAGATACATAAAAATCTTGCATCATACAGTTTTTTGTAGCGCATGGGGGTGGGATAATTTAGTGAAATTTAAATGTGCGACCTCATAGATTACTTCATCTTCTTGTATCGTGCAAATATTTATAAGGTAGATAATGATGCCCCCCCCTCCTCCTGGACTGCCAAGAATTAACATCTAATTAAATCACTTCAAAATATGTCATTGCCATACATTGAAACAATTTTCCACAAATCTTGTCACCGTTACTATTGTATGCATATATAGGTCAAGTTTAAATTTGTATTGTGTCATCAAAGCTATTTGAAGGCCAAGCCATTTGAGCTATGATCTTTGACAAGGGAAGTGTTTCATGAAAGGACTGTTTTATCAAACAAGTCCTGTTTTATCCAACAGTTACCATTGTAACAGTGCTTCTCAGCCAATCAAAATCAAGGAGAGTTGTCAGATCTGACAAGATGTTGGAAGAAAATGTTGATGAAACACCCCCCACGAGACCCCAAGCAAACACACTAAGGACCAGATTTTTTGAGTCACACACATTGAAAGCATGCTCGGCTGATAAGTGGACGATAAAAAAAGAGAGTACTGTAATATGCAAATCCTCTAAATCTATTTTTTTTTATTAGGAAATGGATTTCATTATTGACAAAATAGCAACCCATATCCCCTGACCTTTCTTTATTGCATCAGCCAAAAGGAATGGAAGCTTATGCTAAACAATATAAACTGCTTCATAATACTTACTCTCTCAAAGTAGAAGAGGTATTTCTTAAGAGCTTCCCTTGCTTTTACATTAGCTGATTCATTGGCAATATTAGGATTCTCCTTATACCTACTGCACTCATAGAATTCACTTCCATGTGATTTCCAATCTAGATACCGGTAAAGAGAAATGAAATATAAACCATCAGCATTTCCTTACTCTGTAACAAACTTGAGCTGAAGCTAAAGAGACTAAGAATAACAAGTAAAATTACATTGGAAATCATTATTGTGAATTTAAAATTTAGATCTTCAGAAACCATTGGAAACGGAACTGACCAACACTTCTCATTGACTGAGTGTTACACAAAGCAAGATCTAAAAAAACACCATTAGAGGAAACTATTAATACCCAAAATGAATTAGCCTATACCTGTATTTGCATAGAGAAACTAAAATGTTTTGAGAGGAAAGTACTTGGTAACATGATTACTGTGGTATGAATACACTGAGTGGTTATATATTGTCAAACAAATAGGCCTATATCACAAGACTACTGTTTTCAACGAATGTTGCAATATGAGTAAGGCCAAGGCTGAGTTGTTACGGATTTAAAGTGGTACTATTCAGGTGGCTGGCTCGTATCTCCTGAACTTAATCGATCAAACAACAGAGCAAAAGAAGGAAAATAATCATAATACTTTGAAAAGGTATCAGATTTATCAATGCAGACTCTCTAATTGTTTTAATAAAATCTAGGCTACACTATGTGATAAAAAAATGACTCCAGTTTAAAAGTTAGTGAACATCAGGCAAGCAATTGATCCAATCTCATAACCACTAACCTGTTCAAATTCTCATGTTCTTTTTGTTAGCTTGTACCCCCCCCCCCATTATATGTGGAAATAATGAATTTCAGATTTCAAATGGGAAACATGAACCAAAAAGGAGGTGATATTCAACATGAATTAATGCCATGACATGGTTGTTTTCTTGCAGTAAAATTAAGAAATAAAGTAAAAACAGTACAAAATGACTTACCTTGAAGGCACATCCAACAGAAATCATGCTTACATCTTGAACATTGCTAAAAAATAATATAAATAATCATAATATTACTTTTCACATGCACACTCTTTCGAAAAATATATTCATTGAATTCCTGATACCTGTTAACCATTATATCTGTGTTTAATACAACCTGACTGAAAATGTCAAAATTATCTTAAAAATTAAAAATCCCAACATTTGGTTAATTTTTCCATTGTTGACAACAGTTTATTGACCCCTAAATAACCTTTTGACATTTACCTAGTGACCATATCAAAAACATAACCTTGATTAAAATTTCAGTCTTGATAACCAAAACATGATCAAAATCATTGACACTAAATGACCTTTAAACTTGGTCATGTGACCTGAAACTCGTGCAAGGTGATCAGTAATACTTGATAACCCTTATGTCCAAGTTTCATAAACTAGGTATTTATACTATCTCATATAATGACATTTCAAAAACTTAACTTTAGTTATTAAAGATTTCAGTGATGATGACAACACCCTTGCTATTGGAAAAGCAGTGCCTTTAGTCTCACTCTACTTAGCAGGCGAGACCAAAATTTGTAGAAAAACTAAAGAAAAATTCAGAAATTATTTAAAACACCCTAAAATTGGTGCCACAGTAATATAAAATTTATGGGTAGTGCTGCAAGTCAGGCGGCATGTTCGGGTTCGGTTCGGTTCGGCAGGGTTCGGCAATTTTTTTCCGAACTTTGGTTCGGTTCGGGGTTCGGCAATAGATGCCAAATTAAATTTAACATTTAAAAAATAAAGATCGCCGATTTACAGACAAGTAATCTCTACGTTGAATTGTCATGTATTAATAATAAATTTTGTTTCTAAAAAGAATAGTTAAGATAATTGTTGAACTTTCTTTTGTTTTAGTAAACAAAAAATAAGTCATTTCTACTTTTATTTCTAAAATAAAAATAAAAAAAATCAAAAGAAAAAATATTGATAACGAGAGAATCAGGACAGAAATAGAATTACAAAGATCAGAATATTTTTTTACGATTATTTCATGTAGCTATGATCATGATCGATTACGATGTCATTGCCAACGCAGCTTCTCAAATTGGAAAGTGTTGATCGGGAATGTCGAAATAGTAGACAAACAACCTCCACTCAACTGTTATTATACATGTAAAATTCACATTCCAAAGAATATGAGTGTTTTAGAAAGTCCCCATTTCCTGAAAAGTGGTAAAATCTGGTAAATTAATTACTTTAAAAAGATAAAATATCAGTCCATTCTTGGTCCAGAAAGATCGACGCTACGTGACTTCAAACATATTTCTAACACGAAAATGAGTACATGGGACTGTAGTGCATATTTTAGTGGTGTGAAATCACTCGGCGTTGATCGTCAGAACAAAGACGGAACTGATAATTTATCATTTCATTTTCAGTAATTGGCCAGATTAAACCACTTTTAAGAAAATATTGACAATGGAAAAACGTTTCAAGTTTGGAATACGAATTTTACCTGTATAATAGCAACCGAGAGCAGGTTGTTTGGACTTCCTGTTTCAACTTTCCTTTCCAACCATTTCCTGAACATCGATCAGGGAACATCCGTTGATTTGGTTTGAATTTTTATCTTTTTTGTTTTTTTCACCCTCATTCCTTCATCTCTTATTTATTTATCTTTTATATTAATATGGAAATTTCAGAAGGTGGAATATATATACTTTACCATTACTTTGTCAGTCACAAGGAATTAATTTATGTCTTTTCAATTAAATGTACATCCGATTACAGCAATACGTAATTCAACTACACTTTTTAACTGAGTTAAGCTTAAAATGTCCCCACATTTAAGGAAAAATATATTCATGTTTAGGCCTTGGACGATTGTCATTATTACCATTCGATTATTTCCTGGAAAAATAATTTAATGATTCGATTGTTCGTCGGGAATCACGTCTTTTAAGTCACAATAGTTGACCTACTTTATGGTGACCCCCCATGAAGAAATCTCCATCAAAGTCACATGTTTAGCATAAATGAGGCCCTTTTCCCCCTTCTCCATGATTTTTTATATCAAAAGAAACTTCATGAAATGAGATTAAATCTTTCAGTTTATTGTTCCAATGAAAATCTTTCCTAAATCAATACTGGTACCCTGGTATTATGCATGCATCCCTCCAAGTGCCACACCCCTGCATATAAATGAATCAGCCCCGCCGAGTCCAAAGACGTAAACAACTCATTCATGAAGTATATTCTTTGAGACTGAGCCCAGGTGGAGCATTTCACTTGAAAAATTTCATCCCTTGCCCACACCATGTCCCCGCCTCCACTTGTGGCACTGCCCACGATGCTACACATGTATTAAAAAAAAATATTTCATTTGAAATACCTTTCAAAATCACGGTTTTTTATCATTTGAACCTACATGTATAACTGGGTCTATTTTTTGAGACTAGTCGAGAAAGTACTGGTGAAGGCGGGCGCGTGTTGGAATGTAGTTTTCATTGGTACTTGAGGGGGATATAAAAAAGGTTGCATTGTTCTGAAACATGAAAGAAATTCTCCGGCTCCCACCCCCTATCCTTCCCTCTCTCTTTCCCTCACACGCGCGCACACACACACACAGATGGGGGAGGGGTCAATTTATTCCTGAAGTCATGACCTTTCCTGATAAGGGAACCGCATGCCTTCCGCTTCTTTGTTTCCCAAAGTTTCATTGGCTATCCGAAGGTCCAATCAGCTCAAGTGAGCTGGTCATGTGTTTACTTATTATTGTGCACGCACACAACGACTTATTTTGTGTATGAGGGCAAGGTCGGGTGGGATTAACATTTTCGGAGCGCTATCATGTTGGTATGTAACTGTGAATGTGATACAATCATTGGTAATTTTTGAAACATTACCTCGGTAACATAATTTTTTAAACCTGTAAAAAACAGCTGTCATCATTGTTTTCTTGTCATTTTATTATTATTACTTGGGTATTAGAGTTATCCCAACGTCATAATCGGGATCTGCCGAACATTCGATTAGTGTTAATTTTGCTAATCAATTGGTGATTGGCGGCATGCCAATCGAACCATTCGATCAATCGATGTTTACTCCCAGGCCTATTCATGTTTATAAAAAAAAATTGAAAATGATAAAAATTTAATCAAACACGAGACCGAAACTGTCATACTTTGCCATTTACGAGGAATGAATTTATGTCTGGTTCTTTTTCTTTATTAAATACAAAATGATAAGGTCCGATTACGATCACGATCGATTACGGCAATACGTAATTACACCACACTTTTATACCGAGTTTAGCTTAAAAATGCCCCCTCATTTTATCAAGAAAAAATATATTTATGTGAATGAAATATTCTTAAGTTGATAACAGTTCAATCAAAGACGAGATGGGAGCTATCATAGTGGATTTTAAAAATATATTGAGTGGAATTCTCTTTGTGCACAATCACTAACCAATATATATTTTGTTAATTTTATACTTATATCTATGTAGTCATCGCATTCACGCATTGCATACAAACATACTTTTTTTTTACCGAACTTCCGAACCAGGCTTTTGAGTTCGGTTCGGTTCGGTCCGGTTCGGAAGTGCCAAGTTCGGCGAACTTCCGTTCGGTTCGGCGGTTCGGCTGCAGCACTATTTAGAATTTTTGGAAATATAGTCAAGATGGACAAAATTTAAAACTTTAGCAAGGAAGTGCCCTTTTCCATTTTCCTTTTTTATAATATACTTTACTTAGATATCAAGAACGTAAGTTTTTACTTTTCTGAAAAGCTACATCATACATGTAGATATGAAAAAATGAGTAACATAACTTTCCAATAAAGAATTACTATATCCTAAGGATATGAATGCAATATACAAAATATCAGCATCTATAGCATACAGCCCATATACACATGTGTATTAAATGGCAGAAGACATACGTATGTCACCAGCAGGCAAATAAACTGGCAAAATATTGTCAGTCATGTGCACAATTCCATATGCAGAGAAATGTGCCACAAAATCTACCTTGTGTTCATGTCTATTCTCTCATAGTTGCTCAACACAATTACTCAAATTTAACTTGAAACAAACCCAAGTTTACAAATAATACACAGCACTAGGCTTGTTCAGGAAGGAAGGAAGAAATACAATTACCATATGATTACAGCCTCCATTTTTCTCTATGCAGATGTTGCACTTTGGACACTAGAATAAAATGAGATATTAAGAGAACAGGTTAAGATAAATAGCAATTGAGGAAACAATCACAGAATGAGTATGATGAGAATGAAATAAAAAGACCATGCAAGTGCTTGTTTTACAAATATAACAAATGAATCTTGTAGAAACTGTAATGGCAAGCATGGTATCCCATCCAGATGCACAGCTTTTTTCTTTTGTTGCACTAATACACTGTCTTACATCTGTTTCAGTGTAATTACTTTAGTACATAATTTTCTCAAGATTCAATGGAGTTAGATAAAATTAACTAGATCTGCAATGATATGGTGACATATAAGCTTGATTTTAAACACATTTTTTTCAAGAAAACATTGTTTGTTTGTTTCAAAAACAGGAATTGGTAGGTGATAAATGTTCCCCTTGCAAATTCAATAAAGTACATTCCAACTTCCTATAAATGGGGTCTTCCTGACATATGTCTTTAGTTTTCATGAAAGGTTGTAAATATTTCAAATTAATATTACTTCGGGAGTTCATTGAGTGAAGAATGGATAAGCCTGATTCTGATTACTGTATGGAATAATACCCCCCTCCCACCATATTACATTGTAAGAGTGTAGGTTAGATGCTTCAAGGTATGTCTGTAAGAGGTAATAAAGGTCACCAAAAAACAATGCTTGTTCTGCAGAGAATCAATGGCAATATTAACCTCTAATTTCTGAACTTTCATGAGAGTATGCAAACACAATCAAGGTTAGAAATAGTTTGTAGTATTAGTTAGACATAGATAATAATGTGTATAGACGTTGTTGGGATATATCATAAATCGCTATATATGAAAGCAGTATATTATCATTCATACTTGTATGCTAACAGAACATTGCATACAGACTGACTCTCACCTCTTGAAGTAACATTTAATTGAATCAAACTATAAATAGCTAAATCAGAAAAAATATAAGTTTGGAAACATAATTGAAAAGTGGAATACAGATCTTAACTTCTTTCAAATGAAAATAAGGCTTCCAGCAACAATTTAAATAGCTATTAAGTAATAATATATATAATATATTGAACTCACATCTTTGGTGTGTGCACTGATGTAGTTTGCTGTTTCTGAATCATCAGCACATTTAGTCAACCACATCTTAATAGTCTCACATCCAGCAGGAGCATGGTAAGACTCACTGCACTTAAAACTTTGTAAATAAAAATAGACAAAATTAGTCACACAAAAATTAGGATGAACACCAAGTTAGATCACAGTGAAATTGCCCTTTTATCTTCACTTTTTAAATTTTAGCACTCAGCTGTTGCACCAGTAAATATTAATAATTGCAATTGACAGTTTAGCATAGGTGTTCATGTGATGATCATTGACCAAGTTATGTAAAGGTAAAACCTGTGAAAAAGGACTACAGAACTGTATCTGTACACTTTTTTAAAATGCCTTTTTTCCTATATATTTTTGTATTATAATAAACTACAACTAATTATACTTTCTGTGCAAAGGTGTGGGATGTTTGGTAAAATATGATATCAAAGTGATAATGTGATTTACATTGTCCTCTTAAACTGATACTAAAGCGACAAGAGATGAATTCAAATATCTTTCAATGCTATGAATAAAACACTTGTAATAGGGAAAGTAGGTGAACAGATTGGAAAATAAAGTTCACTTATTTTGAATGATGTACGCAACAGTGGTTTGTATGTTTTAGGAATCTGGGAACCTAGGCAATCTTGTGATCATTTCTATTTTGTCATAGTTCAATTAATAACACCGGTATGGTTGTCGCGTTGTTGTATGAAATGAATTGACATTGGTTAAGAATGTTTAGAAATCAAAAATTTGACATTTTGGTTGAAAATATGTTTCAAACCCACTGAAAATTTAGGAATGTGTCGTTATTCAATTCAATTCAATATGGTTTATTAAAAATACTTTCTTTGCAGCCAAAGCCGAATTGTGAAAGTTTACATTACAAAAACAAAATCATCAATAACAAGGTAAAAATAACTTAAAGTACTTGGGACAAATTTCAATATAGACATATATGTAACAAAGTATTTCATAAATAAATTTAAATCAATACTTACTGATAAATAAAAATGGAAAATATTCAAAACACATGTAAATATGAGTGGATACAGGAAATGAAATGGAAAGCAGAAATGAATAGCATCAAACTATAAAGACTGATACATGGGCATGGTACATGTATGGGTATAATGTATGGTGAATGGTACATGTAGGTGAATGGTGTATGGTGAATGGTGTAAGGTGAATGGTGGGTGAATGGTGTACGGTGAATGGTGGGTGTATGGTGAATGGTGTAAGGTGAATGGTGGGTGAATGGTGTATGGTGAATGGTGTATGGTGAATGGTGGGTGAATGGTGTACGGTGAATGGTGGGTGAATGGTGTACGGAGAATGGTGGGTGTATGGTGAATGGTGGGTGAATGGTGTATGGCGAATGGTACCTGGGCATGGTACAGTTGTATTTGATTACTCTTTCACTTCATCCGTGTAATGCCTATGCATCTAAAGCTTTTCAGCCTTACTTACGGTCATTATCCTTTAAGGGTTGTTAACTGATAATATGGAACATACCACCAAGAAGTTTTGCATCTTTGACAATCAACTCTCTTTCTTTTGACCTCATCAGCATGTACAACCATAGTACAGTCAGCACCAGGACAGAATCGAAATTTCCAGTGACTCTATACAAAAGAATGTTGAAACAATGCTATTTTCATTTCCCTCCTGCTTTAATAATATTTGAAGGATTAATTCCAAGAATTACATGTATGTGACTGCAGTAAATTCATCAATGCTAAATTATATATGTTTGGAAATTTTGGTTTTCAGGATAAAACTAGAACAATGACCACATGTGGCAACATTGATGAAATTGATTTCAAGGGAATTGAGAGTTAAGAAACTGAATATTGGGATGCACTCTGTATTATTTTTTTTTCAGCATCTCCTCCCGATTAATCTGCAGTAGAAGTCACTGATCAACACTATAAAAAAAAGAAATCATGGAAAGACATGAAAAACTTTATAGCTAACTATGACTTCATTCCAGCTGAGAGGGGAATATTTGACACAAAAAGTATGTATAAGTCTTTGCAATCTGTAACAAAATATGTTAAAGAACCCTTGGTTATATGTAATGATCCAAAAAGCTTATAACATATTTCAGGAAATTTACTAATGGCTTTTAGCCAGCATGCCTTCTTGAAACCACTATAAATATCAACCACATCTCTGTGGAGTTAATTCTAACCTTGATATAATCTCTAAAAGCAAATTGTTCATATTTCTTCTTCATGATGTCAGACTTGAGAAGGGAAAGAACAAACTCTTCAGGTGTTCTCATGTGGCACTCATTAGCCATACAACGAATTTCTGGAAGAAGAAAAGAAAGTTGTTCAAAAGGGGGAAGACTACATATTTAATAACAAGTGGAGCGCCTCTGGCAGTCTCACCTGCATCACATGATTCAATATAGCAGCAGTACTGACTTTGGAAACTACTATTAAATAATTATTTACACAAATCACCAGTCATATGATACAATACTATGTTCGTTAACAAGGCAAAAGTGATTTTGTGTCTTGCCCACTTATGAAAATAACCAGAAATATCGTGATTTGCGAGGGCACCCAACAGAATTGTATCGAAACTTCATTGTGAAATGACTGGGATGGAATAACACTTTTCATAAGTGCCTTGTACGTAAACTTTAATTTAGACCTGTAAATGACCTTTTACCTTACCATGTAAACCCAGACTGCAGCATAACATGCAGGTCACCTCAGTACATCTACCATCCACGTTTGGTTGAAAAATGACTTACGGTTGCGGAGTTAGGTGTCATAAGAGAGTCTTGCATGTAAACTTTCATGTTGACCTGAAAATGACCTTTGACCTTACCATGTGACCTCCCACTGCAGCATATCATGCAGGTCCCCAAGTCCCTCTACCAACCAAGTTTGGTTGAAAGGTAACTTACGGTTGCAGAGTTAGGTGTCATAAGAGAGTCTTGCCTGTAAACTTTAACGTTGACGTGAAAATGACCTTTGACCTTACCATGTCACCTCCGACTGCAGCATAACATGCAGGTCTCCCAAGTCCATCTATCATCCAAGTTTAGTTGAAAAGTGACTTACGGTTGTGGAGTTACGTGTCATTAGGTTTGTGATGGACGGACGACAGACGACGGACTACATTTGGATCCCTAAATCTCGCCTTCACCTCTAGTGGGTGAGACAAAAATAAATGCAATCTGACCTTGATCATGAGACCTAAGACTTGTCAGTGATACTTGATTATCCCTATATCCACATTAACTATATATCTATAAACTTTGAAAGTTATGACAGCAATCTAATAATTACCTCCAAAATGGTCAAAATTCATTGACCTTTGACTCTGGTCATGTGAACTAAAAATCACACAGGATGTTCAGTGATACTTGATTACTAATATGTCCAAGTTTTATGAATCACATCCATAAACTTTTAAAGTTATGATGGTAATTCAATAAATACCCCAACATGGCCAAAGTTCATTGACCTTTGACCTTGGTCATGTGACCTGAAACTCGCACAGGTATTCAGTGATACTTGATTACTGTTATGTCCAAGTTTCATGAATTAGACCCATAAACTTTTAAAGATATGATGGTAATTCAACAGAAACCCCCAAATTGGTCAAAGTTCATTGACCCTAAATGAGGTTACATCTTCAAAAAATAACATTCAATTAATTTCACAATTTTTCATATTGAAAATTTATCAGGACAGTATTACAAAGATACCATCTGACGACAAAAATTAAATCGCAAGTGACACTAGCTGTTTAATTTCCAAATTGATATAATGCATAAATTTGCATAATTACATTGCTGTAAATTCATTTCAATTGAAAGTAATCCTTTTTTTCTACAGGCTTGTAAGTTGTTATAATGAACATGTACAGTACATGTATGGGCAAATTTAAGATATAGTCCACATTATGCAGATTGATAACTAGAGCTAGCTTCAGATCTTTCATATCAACTTTTAGAAAGGATAAACATCAAATATACTGGATGTTTCTTTCAAAAGTATAGTGGGTATAATTCATCCTTGGATGGACTGGCAATATTCTGAAGAGTACTATTGCCAGGCCAGGCTAAATCATTTCAATAAAATAGAATGTAAAAGTGAAGTAAAGTGTGTTGCAAAGCAACATAGAATAAGTCCATACCTATT